>NW_022883189.1:0-61663 GCF_011952255.1 Bombus vosnesenskii
AAGGTCGACGTTAAATATTCGTCACTTATTCAATCCCATTGGCTTTCGCATTCTTGCTCGTTCTTTCCCGTTCTTGCCCGTTTTTCCCCTTCTTTCTCCTCGGTGCAATGAACTTTGCCATGTAAATCGAGAGAAACAGATATGAAATAGAAATAAACTCGCCCTTTTGTCAAAAGTATATGGAAAGATTTATGGTCGAAGGTGATTTATCTCGAGATGTACTTTAGGTGGATGGTTTTATTTTTGGTAAATTATTTTCAAGTCCATGAATCAAAGAACGATTCCATGAATCGAATAACAGAGAAAAAAAGCGACGATGAATGTTTCGTTTAATACCTAGCGTGAAAAAGAACGTGTGGTGAATTATTAATAAAACTAATCGCATAAATTACTTCGCGCCCAAAAATAAAAAATCGAACGTTAACGGTCTGACAATTTGATAAAACGTTTTCTATTCGATTTTTCACGATTAACAGTAAAAATAACAAAAGCTAACGGAGTAAGATTAACGGAAAGAATTTCAGTTTTTTCCTAGTTAAATTAATTTGTAGAAAATTAACTTATATTCGTATTATCGATAATTATTTCATAATCACTCGATGAAATATTTAAATATTATTATCTGTATCTGATTTGAAATTTGATCGATTTTGTTTAGGGGAATTCCATACGTTAAGAAAATTAATTACAATTGCTCCAATAAGGTTGAAAAGCACGTGAAAATAAACGACAGGCTAAATTCTTGCGAAACGTTTAATAGATGTTCGTACGAATCGGTAAATATGTTGGATCTCGCGCTAACGAGCGAAATAAACCAAGAGAAGATAAGGAGAAAGCTCGGAAATTTTAGGGAAGGGAATGCAAGAAAATCAGATTTGCGTGCTTCCGCGAGATTATTTTCGTGGGAATGGGTAGAAATCAGCGAAGTGCCGACGTCGACGTCGACGTCGCGCTTCCTTCCCCTTTATAATGCCGCAAAATAATAAGAATTTCGTCTGCTTAGTCCCGTGGGTGCTTAAATTCCTATTTATGACGACAGTATCTCGGCCTCTTTATGCCAGCTGCTAGCAAATATGCACGGCTCGATCCCCGAGTTGCCGAGTATTTTCTTTTTCGGACTTCCTTGCCCAACCCTGCGGCAGAGTAACGATAATGGAGACAAAGTTACGCATTCTCCAGTCGACTCGCCCATTCTCGTCTTTTTCATTTTCCGCTTAGCAATGATAGAGGCGCAAACTGCGTAATCACTCGGGCCAATTTCCTCGGCAAATCACCGTAAAGTACCAAGTCTTTTAAACTTTCAACGGCCTTTAAGGTATTTCGAAAGGTATCCATATACATTTCGCACGCGTTGCTATATCACACACAGTTACGATATATCGCGCGCTCGCTTCGCAGATATTCATTTCTTTCGAAAAGGAAAACGGTCGTCGAGTTTTCGTTCTTCCTTTCTGAATTTATTTACGACATTATCGCGTATTCGATGGATATAGTATAAATATCATTAGTAGTAGGAGTATACTTTTACCATCGCGTATATAAGTTTCCTTCAAGACTCGTAAGGTTGAATAACGTATACGTATAGTTGAAGAACTGAATGGTAAATATTGGATATTCCAAAGGCGAAGAAGCTTTCCATCAGAGAAAAAAATAAACTACATTTTCCTTAATATCAACACTTTCGTCATTTATCATTTTTAATATCATGTTCTTTCAATCGCGATCGTGTTTTGTTCGCACGCTACTTTCAACTCGTTCGATTTTATTCAATCTGTACTTCGATAAATTCCCTGTTACGTCTCGTTGTCACGTGGCTTGAACAGCGTTTAAAGCTTCGTTTGGTTGGCCGTATCGCAACAACAGCGTCCCTTTCATCCTCGCATTTATCTTCCTTGCTCGTAAGTTCGCCGGCGAGCTGCGCGCCTCGCCGCGTCGTCTCTCTTCACATTTCCATTACGACAAGGACCTTAGTAGCTGCGAGGACATGGCATATAGCATAATAACGAGCCATGAACAGCACAACACGCGGCCGCTTTATTTCACCGTTCCTGCAGTCTGAAATATCTCGACCCCCTGAAATCACATCACGCTCGCTTCCAGTAACTCGCGTCCCTCCGGCTTCTCTCTTCACCGGCGGTTCTCCATCCGCCTCTCTCCTATCCGTAGCGGGCTTAATGCGCGTAACGATAACTCATTCGAAACTCGTTCCGTCCGGAGAATGGCTCGCCGGATCGTACAGCCAAACATGAAAATAGAATCTCTGCTCGATTTGTTGTCAACGCGATACCCAGGACACGTGCGTGTTACCGTAAGATAACGATCGGCGTGAGTTACGCGGCTAGCAACGGACTTACCAGCCAACTTTCACTTACCAGCTTAACAACGACAATCGTTTACACGCTGAAATATCCGCTTCAAATTTTATAAATATACGCTATATCTCAATCTCGATTAATATATGACGCTGGATGCCTTGGTAGTACGGTAAACACGAAAGCGTAAGATCGGCGTGGGACGAGCGTTTTCTTTCTCTTTTCGTATCACGTTCGCTTAACGTATGACACGCGTACTCTATCTTTGTGTCTCTATGTTTACAAACGAGCCACGTAACGATTAATCGATGTGATAGCTCGCAGTAAATACAAAATGCAACTTCTGTTTAATGATAGAAGCGGAAACGAAGCGATTCAGAATCTGATCGAATTCACCGAAGAAAGTAAAATACACGATTGAGAAAGTAACACAACGCTCTTAATTAAAACGCGCAGTTGACACGCCGGTAACTTTCGTTTTAAATATAATACGTACCTTCGATTACATCGGGGCAATTATAACTTGTAAATAGTTCATGTTAGATTCTTCGTAAAAGTATTTTAAGATCTCGGCATAGATTCCATTAATGTATTTCCATTCCAGCTTAATAGTTAAGTAGAAGGTTAACGGGTCCTCGAGTCAATTGTGCTCTTCCGAGGGGAAAAGAACTAATACGGAGAAAAATAACGTGGAAGGAGATAACGCGTGGAATTAAAAATTTCTTTCTGTTGTTTCAAAAATTGGGAAATCTTCTAAAGAAACGCTGTGTCGGAAGGGACTCAAAGGTGGTAACTAGGTTAAGTGAAACACTTTGAAGCAAACCGTTTACCTTAGACTAGACCTGGCCAAACTGTGGTCTCCAAAACGATTTTTAGAAACTGGTATGCGAGCAAAATACGAATTTATAAAAATTCAACGATAATACCAAAAATAGATACCTTATTAGCGTAAATTAACCGAATATTATGATTATATCTTAAATATCGTTTTATTCGAAGCGAGACTAACGGGAAATCAGAAATTTTCTTCGATGATCCTCGTATTAAGTATAAATATTATTAATTTTTGAACAGAGAAGAAACGTTCCGTGGAAAAGAATGCCGTTGCCAAATATTTCGCCTTCTTTTTATTTTCAAGCTACGTAAACCGTAATTACGTGTTATTTCGCTTTTCGCGTTAAAAACAAAAATTAAAATTAAAAGAGATAGGATAGGCATGTTACGTGGGATAAAAAATTACTTAAACCATAAGCAACGAGAGAATTTCGTTTGATTTTAAGGAACATTATACGCATTGTTACGAGGCCAGATATATATTAGTCCAAATACGATTGTATTGTACAATTACTAGTAGGTTGAATACATTAGATAAGTAAAAAGAATGACAAGTAAAGAGAACGATAAGGGAAAATACATCGGGCTAATAGGTGAATTACAGAAATGCGTTCCATATTCTACAGTACAGAAAGAGAAACATTGTCGACGATAAGTAAAAAACTAATTGCACGAGTTTCGTGTGTGCGATTGTGACTCGTTGAAAACTCGTTCTACCTGGAAAGAGAAACGGGAAAACAAAGAGCTTTGTTTGTCTCTCTGAAACGTGTGTGCGACACAATTATTCCCTAACACTACTAACGCCGCTGCCAAATATGTGCTTTGTAATTTTCTAAATCGGCGATATTTCAAATCTTTGATCGATCGGTCATCGCGCTACAGTTGCAGAAGCTCGACAAATTTTAAAACGTAATATTAATTAATTTATCGATCATCATTGAAAACAACAAACAGCATAGAAAATGCTTGTTCCTTAAAAAATTTCTCGTAATTTTCGATCGCTAGTTTTTCGTGTTGCATAATATTCTACGATTTGGTAAAACGTTTAACCGATTCTGCTCCAGGGGCGAAATTTAACGGCTCGGATCCTCGAATAGACGAATATAATTCGAATTTTTATACCAATAAATTCCAATCGTTAAAAGCAGCAAACGATGAAAGACTAATTCGATAATGTCGTACGATTCGATTGGAACAAGGAAAGACGAGTTTCAGACGAGTTTCGTCAAAAATTCAGCGAACAAAAGATGCTTTAGAATACCGATATCCAAAATGGAATTTTTCAAATAGAAAGAATTCTACGCGCATAGTTTTATCTGCAATTTTTTATTTCGCGATATAACATTTAGCAATTCGCATGTAAAAAATAAAGTCGCAATTCAAATTTTTCTATTTGTCAAGTTTCAAAACAATTGGTTATCTACTTTGCGATGGTTCTATTGATATTCTATCCAAACGCAGTGCACGCGAACAAAGCTAAAAAAAAATCTAACGGACGTTGGAAAAAAATATAAAGCTCTCTATTTCCATGGGAAAACAGAGACGCAAAATCCGTAAGCAAAATACGATCGTAACGTGCGCGCGGGTCGAGATTTGCTAATTCTGAACGGAGAATGCGAAGAATCGGAGAAAACTAGCGTAACGTCGAATAAGGATGAAACCTAGAGTCGATCGATTATCCGCGATATCGCGTCTAATGCAGAAGAACACGCGTATAAACGATATCACTTGTCACCGCGTTTCTCGTTTATTGCTGGCAGGATGTGTTGGCAAAGAAACAGCATGTGATACTTGTAACAGATTGCATTTCGTGCCGAGACACACTTTGTTACCTGGGTTTACACTTTCATGCACCAGAAACGACCTCACGTTTCCCGGCCCGTGTCGGTCTATTTATTTTGGCCACTTGGGTTTTCAAGGCGCTGTCACCTGATTCGTGACAGCGGGCCCTTTTCAAGTTCAGCGATCCGACTCGAGAAGCGTTAGAAAAATAGGCATTTGATGCATAAACCGCGGCCTTAATTTCCTTTTTCACAGCGCGTATGTTTTCCAAACTATTTACTATCCGATCTACGTACATACACGTATAATGTAAACACACAGGTACGCATCGTATCGACGATAACTTTTAGACAAGAGATAAGAAAATATGTGTACGTATAACGTAATTCTTGGGGTTAGGGGTAATTTTACGAGATTATGATACATCATACACACGTATAATACGATTTTCGACATTTCTCGAGATAAAATGATATTCAAAACCACAATGGTCTTTCATGACTTAAACAAATGAATTTTTGATGACAATAAACGCAAAGCGTTATTTCATGAAACGGAACAGCGAACTGGTTGATAACAACATTATGATTCTTAGCCCTCCAAATATGCATACATGTGCGTATAACACTAATCTAATATAATCCGAAAATCTGATTTTCCGTATAATTTTTTTATTAATTATATTGGATTCACAGATTATATCGAAACATCCTGCGAACGGAACGAGAACGACGAATAGCAATTAGGTGAGTAAAGTTATCATGATCAGTTGTTTACAACTATAGAGGTAACGCTTCTTTGTAATTTCCCCCTTATTTTCCACACAAATTATCCATTAGTCCCTGATTTCTTAGAATGCGTAAAATTAAATCATGGAAATTCATCTAATTTTTAACATTGTTCCCTTCGTCCCTCCGCTATATGACACGAGGAATTCGTGTAAAAATTCGTCTTGCGGGATAGAATTTCATCGATTTGAGTGCGTTTTGCCCCGATCCTTTTGGCAATCGTCGGGCACACATAGGTACAAGATTTCTTTCTGCCGTTAAGTACGTGAGCAGATGGAACACGCGGAACGCTACATGTGACACGTTATGTTCTCCCGCGTTTCTTCAGCGCACATTCGTACAATACGTTATATGTTCCTCGCTGGCAAATCCTGCTCGGTCGAACGATTTTCATATCGAGGGAAATCGTTTCTTTCACGAATTCCTTTCCGGCTGATGCACCTTTTACAGCTTAAGGGACGACGCGGTGCAGTTAAAGTTCACGACTGAAGCACCTATTCGAGGGTGGCTTCTGCGTGAAACCGAAATCATTAGCGGTTAATCGGACAATATTTCTCTGGACGGTGATTTTCCATCGATCGCGTTCAATTTCGTCGCAACCGATAGAATTCTTTCCTCTTTTACCACTCTTCTTCCGCTTCCCCCAAGGCCAGCCCCCTCCCCCCGCCCTCTTTACTCTCTTTCAGAGTAATACACGAAGCGATTTTGGGAAGGGAGACGTGACAAAAATTTTTAGCTCTGAAAACTGATGCTATATGTATCGGTGAAATTGGATACCGTTATAGTTTTCAATCGAATTAATCACGAGTTAATTTTGGCCATACTATATTTTCCATACATCGGTTGGTATTCTTATATTCACACAAGAGTTCTTTGCATTCGTATCTTTTAGCTGGAAAGCATTAATTCTCGGTATTACGAAATCATAATTTGCGTTCGAAAAAGATATTTCGATTGTAAGTTTTAAAAACCTATCGTACGAAAGATAAAGAAATCGTAAATAGGGCAAGCACGATAAAGTACGAGGCACGTGACATTAGGAGGATATAGATCATCGTTTTGCTAGTTTCGAAATTTGTTGAAAAATACGGAGTTGCTAAATCACGAAATCGTGAACTGTATTTATGAATTTTGATGTCACAGTTGCGTACTATTTGTCAGATTCGGTTCACTTTTGTCGTCGTTAATATTATTTCAGTACAGAAGATTTCGTTCATTCTATTTCTATGTTTATGCGACTATTGATTTGCATTTTGTATTTGGCAAGATAAATGTTAAGACCGAATTGCTCGGATAAAATAAACAGAGGCGAAGACTTTATTGTATACGAAAACAGCATTTAATTCCAGACTGAACAAACGCTAGATACGAATATACACGTATAAATGTGAAAACACGATAAGAAAATAATGTCACTGAAGAAAAAACGTTAGGTATGATAAGAATCAATGTCTAGTTATATGTATAGGTAATTTTGACTTGAGAACTAGGCGAGATTACGCGGTGGAGTTTTGGTCTTGTAGAAATAGGTAATGGAATAGGGATATGGTATATGTATATACATGCATGCCTAGGTAGGTATTACATGATCAATACAGCAGAGTGGGAACTAGTAGTAAGAGGAAAATCATGTAAGACATTCAGAAAAAAAAAGACGAAAATGTAAGAACCGAAGAATGTGTAACGTGATTTTAAAAATTAGAATCCGTAATAACTTACTATTGATCATCGAATGTACAATAATTATTGGCAAGATCAGGACGGTACTATTACTTTCGCTAAGAAAGAAACCAACATCTCCTAGAACATATAAATATTATAGTTGTGTTACGTCGCGTAACACTACCTAGCCGAGGCCACACACCGCTGGCAATATGGCAACCAGATGTCTTCGGACACTCCCAGCGCATCTTCCATGATTTCAAGGACCTTCCATAAATCACATAGATTTCCTAGAAAAGGTCCTCCAAACGAAACAAACATCTGGTCCGGAAGAACTTCTAGCGACTATTGTCTACCACGGCTTAACAAGGGAAAGTCAGTTTTTGTCACGTACGCTGCAACTTTCCTCCCACTAACCACTTTCTCTCGAGGGCGGTTAAGACCCTTCGTTTAACCAATTAAAACGAAGCCTATTCCCTCACTCTCCTAAATAACATCGGCACCAACCAATCCGATGGTCCCGTGCGCTAGACACACTCATCCTTAGCTCTCCTCCGAGACAGCATCGTCTTCCAAGAGGACTGTTTTTGCATCCTTCGAACGGTCAACATCCTTCGAGCGGGTATACACACCCGCAGATCACTCAGTCACTCATCTCGTACATACGCACCAGTGTAACTATCCTCGCTCTAAGTTGTGGAATAAACGGTGAAATATAACTTACTACTGTGTCATATTCAAATCAACTACCTCTGTTATCCTAAACGAAACAGGGGAACGACTACTTCGCGGCGTCGATTCACCGAATCGTAGCGAGAAGTTACGCCTCTCGCTGACGCGTTTTCCTCGCGACCGCGTCTCTCCGCGAACGGTCGTAACAAGTTGCAAGCTTTAATCGACGAAACGAATGCTGTACTCGTGTATTTATTCGTTTCTACGGTAAAAGCACAAATGCTTTGTGTCGCTTAATGCGGACCGTTTGCTTTGAAAGTCAGCTTTTATCATTAAAAGAGAGCAAATAATTACTTGAAAATTAGCAGAACATTTCTATATAATGATATTTCAATTCCTTAAATTGTCTACGAAATCTTGCAACTGTAATATGATTAATATTAAAAATATTCAAAACTTATCTTATACGCGGATAACGCTAATTATCCGGCTTACAAAGTACCACTTACAAAATATCGATAGATGTATCTAAATCACTCGAAAGTTTTCCACTCGTTCTATCAATCTTCGTATATCTTATCGGAAATCATTTCATTTCTGAATCACATTAAAAATTCTCCGACTTTCGTGTCAGATATAAAATTCTTAAACGTTTGCGTCGGACAAGTATCTGGCGTATGAATTTTTATCTTATTCGTTCATAATTTATCTAGCAGCACGTTAATTTTTCAATGACACGGCTGCTGCTATACTCGTATGCTGATTATAGAGAAAATGCCGACAGACTGAAATTCGTTCGCTAAGTAACGAGGCTAACTCAAATTTTCCGGAAAGCTCGCAGCTCTGACACAGAGTAACAAGATCGAGTGTAACCAAGTCGAAATCTCTTCATCTGCCGTGTCGACACGCGCTGTCAGTCGTTCCGTTTCGATGCCTCGCCGCTATATATGGAACGAGAAGTTGCCAGACTATCACCAACCCCATCACCTACATCCTCTTCGCGTAGTAAGGATCCTCTTAATTGCATGCGGTAATTATTGTTTACGTGGCAAATACATCAGTGAGCCTCTATATCACAGATGTTTCGCGTAGAATCTTCCTAACTACTTTTGCCTTTTAATCTCGCCAACAGCCATCTTTCAAATTCTAACCAATTCGATTTTCGCGTAAATCAAATTGCGAAATATGAGGAAATAATGAACGTTAAACGATCATATATATACAGGGTGGTTGGTAACTGGTGGTACAAGCGGAAAGGGGGCGATTCTATGCGAAAAAAGAAGTCGAAAATATAGAATAACAATTTTTCGTTCGAGGCTTCGTTTTCGAGAAAATCGACTTTGAATTTTCGCTCGGCACGCGTGTCGTTATAACGGATTTCACTGTAGATTTTTAAAAAAATTTAAAAAAAGAAAAATTAAAAAAAAATTTTTATTCTATATTTTCGAGTTCTTTTTTCGCGTAGAATCACCCCCTTTCCGCTTGTACCACCAGTTACCAACCATCCTGCATATTTCGTAAGGCTTGTTTAAATAGCGTATACGATAGAATTTCGTTTATACCAACACCAATTTTTCTAATTACCTATGATTCTTCGTTTACAATAGTTCAGATAAATGAACTCAGTTGACAGAAATTCGTTTAATTCTGTTAATTAATTACTAGCTAACTAATTTCGTCCAAATAAATCTTTCGTCCAAGAAACAAAGAAAAGAGCTCCTCTGGACCAGCAAATAGCAGACTATAAAAAATGAAAAAGCTCGCTCTCTAAAATAATAATAGTTTTGAAATATCCGAGCGATGCACGTGAAAGCATCGTTTATCGGTGGACATTAAAAGGTACATAAACGCGAAAAAAAAAAGAAATAGCGCGATAGGTAAGGTAAGTAGCGATATGGGGATAGCTGCGTCAACGGGAAGAAAAGACACAGCTCCCACGTAGAGTAATAAAACGTGCACCGGAACGACCCCTGGGCTTTCAGCAACACATCTTCATCGGTCTCGCTGGCCGTTCGTGTTCCTTATTCCATCGGTGTTAGCTCGGTTAGCATCATTAGTGACGTTAGTGTCTGTTTTGTTGACGTAGTCGGTGTTGGTATTGGCGTACACCTGACGGTTGTGTTCCGAAGCGACGAGTGACCTGTGCAGGTTCGCGGCAATGTAATGGAATAAAAGTGGTAGACGAAACGAGATACGACGCGTCCAGAAAGGGAAGAAATTCCAAGCGAAACGACTGCTTTCCAACGATCTACCGACAATGTTAAAAGAGTAGCTATCCTTGACTTATGAGAACGTCATTTCCTTCGTCTTACAGAGTTATCGGAGAAATTGAAAGTGCCATATTTTCATCGGTTTCCATGGCTTTTTGACGGAAAGCTTCGAGATCCGGGTATGAAAGAAATATACTTAGAATATCGAAGAATTTCTTGTATCGATCACACATTGCTAGATAAGAAACAGTTACTGTCATGGTTCGATAGTGGAGGCATTTGTTGTATCGCTCGATTTCTTTGAGAAAATTTATGCAGCCGATATTTTATGTATTCAATTCGATAAACGCACGAGTTCGGTCTATTTAATGATCGAAAGGTTTAAAAAGTGTTTATTAATCGATATATGTATAGCGAAAACGTTAGATCCCTATTTTTCACATTTTTTTACATAACGGCAAACGATAAGGAAATTAAACGATTGACAGAGTAGCCATAGAAATGGTGTTGACATTTAAGAAGATATTGTGAACGTGAAATCAACAATTTGTCTCCGTTAATAAACAAGTCTGAAGATTAACATAGAAGCGAATTACAGGCGACCGATAACGAAATAAAGCTAAAACAGCAGAAATCATATTTTCTTGGAGCACCGACAGCGAAAGTCGAAGAAACTTGCGACAAATCTATGACAGTTCTGTTCGAAAAAAGATGTTGCCATCATTCTGGTGCCTGTGCGAAGTAAGGAGAGGCGAGAAATAAAAGGAGTAAAAATACGAACGCTTTCAAAATCAATAAGCGCAAATTGTTAAAATTTCATATCGACGATCGTGTCTCGAGTTATAGAAAAGCGATGATATCATATAATAATAAATAGTTTCACATTTTTCCTCTTTACTCTCTATATTCTTCTACGTATAGAAACGCTACGTTACGTATAAATTGGATCGTTAAGAATGCCAGTTGGCATGCCGCGTCGTATTGCCGAAGCGTCAATGAAACCACTGTTTCCTTAGAATCTATAATTTTGTCATCAACATACATACATATACACAATGGCTTGAGTACAGTTTTCATAAAAAATATTTTTCTAGTGGATTTTATAAAATATTTATAGATGTATTCCGTTGTTGGCTGACTCACAGCCTCGTGATTACAACGTAATATTTCCTAGCGATATAATTGTACGAACGACAGACGGTATCACGGACATAGAACGCTGCTCAATAACGTATAAAGTGGCACTCATCGAATTCTATAATCGGATATAATCCAAATCAATTACGTAAAATTGCATCCCATTCCTTTCAATAGATTTTATTCTAACTAAGAAATCAATCTGATTTCGAAGATAATATGTCACTGTACGATTTTCGATATGATGGATAATGTTCCATCCTACTATGAATTCCGTCGTTCGACTGTCGTCCTATATTCCGATTTAGCGTTAATCGTCACGTTTAAAAACAGCATTCAGATTATAGAACGATACGACATATTTATTCCTAGCTGTTCGGTAACGCCGTCTCTGGAATATAACGAGCATAATATCGAAAGCAACGATGAAAGGGTACGACGCTAAACACTTCGAACTTCGATTAGTATAGTATAAACCAAGGTACTGCTATCGCTTGTTTATACGAATCGAGTATCGTTAACGATGCCACAAATTCGTAATGCGTTAACATACGATGTATGTAAACGATTCAAACGTTCGTATTTTAAAACAGATATATCTATCGCTTATCTCGCAAATTTATGAAAATGATACAAATGCTGAGTTAATCGCTTGTAATTAGGATATATAAACGATTATAGTTTTTTAGTTTGCGACTTGAAAGTGGAAAAGCAATAGTTGCAGAATAGTTGCAGAAAGAAAGATCATCCGAATGAATTGAAAGATCATTTGCCAGAAAAATAAATGATTTGAAATGAGAATGTAGAACAATTGTCACAAGGTCTGAATATACACTTTAATATAGGACAGATAAATAAACATCCGAGTCACGTATAATTATAGATATCGTTCAAACGTTGTAACGAAACGAATAAAGTTACGATTTCTGAAGTTTGGACGTAGAAACGCGAACAAGTTAGTTTCTCACGAATAATCAGGGAAATAAGTGTGAAAATAATAACGGCGAGGTAGCGGAAAAAGCGCATGGAAAAAATTTGAAACGTAAGGCCATAAAGTTTTGAGACGTTATAATACGTGCGTTGAGCATTACTGTTAAAGAGCTATAAGGCAGCTCGTCCTGCACCTGCTATGTTGAACGTTATACTTTGTACCATCCTCCCAGTAGTTGACAAGTTATTACACCTACGTTGTATACAAAGTATTATCTCGTATCGTACTTGTAAAATATGGCCTTCCATTATATTAAGAATTTTCCAGCAAGCACTGCTATATACTTGTTTTCCAGTTTGCTGAAATAAAACAATTTAAGTCAGCGAAGAAAACCGAGCTATCGTAGGCTTTCGCGAAATTTATTGCGTAACCATCGACAAAATTTCGTGGAATCTCAGTGTCCTAACTGATGCTAACGATGACGGAAGACCTAAGCGATGTTAACGTGAATTTAACTATCAGAAAACGTATAAAGATTCGCTGTCCAATAATCAAGGATAGATCAAGAAATTGTAGTAAATATATAGCGTTGTTGGTAGTAAAATGTCATTTTAACTTTCCAAGATCGTCTGTTCAAAGTTAATGTACAAAATTCGAACAAATTTTGCTTGTTCCAGATAACGAGTAAAATATTTGCATCTTGAAATTTCTAGTGTTTAACGAATATCTAATGACACTTTTAGTATTGCGAAGATTTAATCCTAAATAACGATGCATGAATAAAGGAAAGCTAATTCTTTATAAGGTATATGTCGTAGAAATTTATACCACGTATGTACATGCTTTCCAGACTAATTTAAATTTAGATTAGCAACGAAACTAAGCAAGTTTTAGGCACGAGGAAAACGTAAGCCAGGTATACATTTCTTTGAAAATATTCTTGTACGATGTTTTTTTTACGAGAAGATACAATTAAATATTCGTACGTGGTTGTAAAGATTAGATAAATATTATATAGACTCCTCCACCCCTGCCCTCCCCATAATACTCTTATAGTACTCTTACGACAAATTCACCCTCTGATACCGTTTGAGAATTCCCCATGCAAGAGAAATTTCCCATACAAGAATTTTTAGATCGGATTCAGTCATTTTTTCTACGGTCAGAAGCTCGGAGCTTAGACCGACGAACAAAGAATTCTGAAAAAGTTTGAACAAGAAAAATAAATGGTGAAACTGTAAAAACATTGTATTCACGGATTCGATCATTTTTGCATACGTTATATGTAGAATTCGATACTTTCAACGATCTTTTCTATACACGTAGAGGGTGGACTAGCTTAGTTTCCGAGATATTGGGGAGAAAGTGCCACTACGGTGTGTTTCTGCCTGTAGCTTGTGCGTGTGTGATAGCATATACAACAGTATTGGTCGTTGGCGATAAACGAATGATAAAAACTTGAATACATCATCTTATTGTTTAATCGTCGAATTTTATATTATATAATTGATTATAAGATAGAAAGTAATTCGTATATGTTTGCTCTCTTCCATAATATCAGTTTCTGGTTGAAGCTTTATCTATTATTTCTAGGCAATTTAGTTGCCAAATTTTCGCAATTGTATCGAGACAAGACTTGTAAATTAGTATAAACTAACGTAAAGTGAAATAATATTATTTACGATATATAATTTTAATAGGAACGAAAAATAATTTCACGCGTGGCCATTATATCTTTAGAATAATCGTGACAGTTATGCTTAGCTTAATGCATTAATTTTCACTACAATTTAACAACAATAAAATATCGAGCTACGTAAAACGTACATGTACTTTTTTTTAAAGAGAATGATAGATATATTAGGCCCCGTATGAGTCATGGTATTTATCTATGTTATTCCAACAATTGAATGCAGATAATCGCTTAAGCACGCTGAGGAAAGGTCTATTAACTTAGACAGTTTGATCGATGGAAAGAGTTAATTGAAAAGATCCTAGAACGAATTTCATTTTAGCAAGTGATATATTTTCTAGCATATATCTTCTATTAAAACAATTGTTCCTTAATTATGTTACTTTTACTTATTACTTAATTGCTTATTGTTATTGTTACTGTTACTTATTGTTATTGTTATTGTTATTATTATTGTTACTTAATTATAGATAAAAGACACCTGTTAATAAATTTGTATATTAAACAGAAAAAACAAACACGGAAAGCGGATCGTGGGAAATTTCAATCTGATCTTCCCTATGAAAATTAAATCGTAATTTCGTAGCTTTCAAAGATAAACGAAGAAATTAGTTTTCAAGTTGGCATATTTACAGTAATATTTACAGGTTGGAATTCTGTGATCGAGAGAAATGTGCCGGAAACACAAAGTGTCGTCGCGACTATCCACTGTTCATCGGATAATGGTAAACATAAAACTAATAAACATCGGCGAGTACGAGGTGGATCAGTTTACGGCTCTCAGAGATGCAATGCATAGCGCAAAAGTCATGCACACGGGATTGCTTGCGGGCTATTGTGTCATACAAGGTGACGTTAACCAGCTTCGTGATTTCCGTGAATATTCATTCGTTCCATACCAAACTAAGCTAGGTACAATGCTTTGATGAATATTGTAAGTGTTTATGCTTTCACTTCAATATTTAAATGATACTGTAACATTTTAACACTAGTATAAATTCATCGACGGTGACAAAAGTTACCTTTCAAGAGCAAGGGCATGTATCGCTTATGTATAAATTAATATTACAATAGGCTATGTATTTTTATCTCGGTGTGTGCGTGCCGAGTAATTTTCGATATTGGATACTTTGTTCTTATTCGGCATTCGATTAGCTAAGTGTTTTATAATCGATATTTTGAAAGTAAGATAAAACTAAGATAACAGTGCAAAAATTTGTAGAAACTGCTTGCGAGGATCACAAAAAGGGAACGCGATCGATCGCGCATCTAGCCCACCACTTAATCTTCTCCCCTAACACGCATAACTCGGAATCAAGATCTGGAATTAGATAGGAGTAAATGTAATAAAAAAAAAAAAAGAAACACTGGTATCATAATTTGTGAAAGCGATATAAATAGAACGTTGTTATACAGGAAAATAAGATAACTAAGATAACTACAATCTCTATAGGTTTCAAATCAAACGATAATTTTATAACGAAGATTTTAATAATTTCCCGATCGTTCCTCAGATTTGCCGCATTTTATATAGATATTCCAATACTTATAAACAGAAGTGCAATAAAAAGATAATAGCAAAGAAACGGGTATATAATAAGCAGGTAATTAGATATGTTTGAAAAAATGTAAAATCGCTTAATATCGTAAAGAAATTGCAATCTCAGCTACAACAATTTCAAACTACACAACGTAACAAATTGTTACGAATTGTTATTTTTACAACCGAGTTCGACGCTGCTTTCATCAGAGATAAAAATGAATGGATTTTTATTTATTTGAAGCGTGTCTGTCATCGGCCTGTAAAACATCGCGAGATAAATTACCATACAACGTATAAATATTTTAAAAAGGCGTATTTCATAGCCATCGACTGATACGAATTTCACATAATAAATTCTCAGCTACGATTAAGCACGGAGGAAGTTACTTATTTAGTTATTTGGGCGATATAGGGAGGATATTGGTGGTGGATTATAATGGCAATTGATAGCTTTGAAATCTCATTATCAACGTAATAGAATAGCTTTTCCAGGGAAGAATGGTGGATCGTAGATGCGAAGGTGAGGGAGAAAGGAATCCGGTAGAAGGATTTCCTCTATGAATATCTGTGAAAATAGATATTTCAACTATTTAACTATGCTTGTTAGTAAACGATATTTTGCACATGGCGATTTTCAACGTTATATACGTTCTTGTATGTTGGAATTGAAAGAATCTATGATCAGATTGAAGATTAACCATAACAAAATAAAAGATTTCGATAAAATAATATGAGACTAAATTATTAATCGCTGCTAGTTTTACTATATCGTTATTGCAACAAGTAATTTGATCGTGTCATTTCTTTCAAATATACAAGGAACGGTAACAACTCGTACTTTTCTAAAAAAAAAAAAAATATATATATATATAAGATACATAAAATATACAAAAAATAAGTAATGTATATCGTAAAATATATCGATAAGACAAAATATATTTATAAGAGTGAAAGTAAAAATAGAAAAGGAAGAAAACAAATACGAAATTTCTCGCATCGAGATATGTACTTGCTCGGAACGAACAAGAAGTTGTTGTTGTTACGAGCACGCAGAATGAATCGTCACGAAACACAGTATGCATGCAGAAACGCAATATAACGCAGTTTTCTACCGCGACGCTCGGTAAGGGAACGCGAAGGTAAGAAATGGAGAAGATTATCTTGCGGTTGCGATTACTTTGGCTTCCTTCCGACGTATCGTGTTGTACGTACGGGACACGAAGGAGATGCGACTGTTCGTCGATCAATGCAAAACGTTCTGCGTCGTTTCAAACATTATTGCCAGCCTTTCAAAAATTAACGTCTCCCTAGGGAGAATATTCGAGTAAGAAACGCAACTTCATCCATACCAAATTATCGATCTGTTTCGTTCTTTTACATCGCCGTTTATTTAAAGGACTCGAAGAAAATATGATGCTTCAACGTGATATATTAGTAAGAATTTTTTAGCTTAAAAGAAACATTATATAATAAATATGGCGCATTCGTTATTCCGAAGCGTGTTTTCTTATTAAGTCGTTTTCTAGAGACTTAGGTTCGTGTATTTTTCTCGTTGCCTCGGTTTTTACAAAACAGAGAAGAATACATCTACTGCAATTTTTCAATAAAAGAGGCGTCCCCTTTTTGCGTCAATAACATATTTCCTTCTTTAAGTAAAATTGACTACAACGAAAAATTCAAATATCGATCATGTAATAAAGTATGTAATTTACTGCAAGATAACGGAGTTTCTAAATCGTCGGATAACTTGATAGTATATATTTCGCACGACTTTGAAAATTGAAAACAGTTTTTACTTAAATCCTTTGCTTTTTCGGTATACGTATATACGTATACGTTTGGCGATTTATGAAACGGTCAGAAACGTGGTTTGATGGCATTTTACGGACTTCTTAGAACTTTACCTTAGCGTCTTTTCCAGACTTTTAAGTTTCAGATATACATATGTATGCCTTTGAACCGAAATAGTCCGAGTTCCGAACTGATCCTTCCCAATCTCTTCAAGTTGCCTGTTTGTCTCAAATTCCGTATCGCGTAGGAACCGCTTTAAACGTGCAAAAAAAAGCAAACCCGAATGAAATCGCATTTTCTGTTATTTCGAGTATGCTTTTCCCATCTATTATAAATAACGAAATACGTTTCTCTGATGAACGAGAAATATTCCACTAAATAAATACTCTATCGATAACCGTGTTTTACGGTGTTATTTCGTACAATACAGAAATCACATTGCATTATCGGTACTTGTTAAAATTTCTCCTTCGAGAATATTCGACTCTTTACACTTGAAATTCTATCCACTCGAGAAAGAACGTCGTAATCGATTGTAATTTCTCAATATCAGGAATTTGAAAATCAGTAACTAACAATTCGTATAGATTATTCGCGTTACGATGAGATACGAATAAAACTATACGAATAAAAGGAGAATAAAAATGTACACGCGTAACTTTTAAATAATACAACGCAAAAGAGCGTGAAAACAGTTTTATTTCTAGCCACACTGTTGGAATACCGGATGCAAAAGTCCCATCAACTGATACGCACATACATGTACAAGCTACTAACTACTAAAAGCGTACTACGTATTCAGAGTATAAAGAGATAAACATCCGTGCTCTCGACCCGCAAACAAAACTTTTACGATAATTCCATGGAGAATTAGTGGTCAAAGAGTCGCGCTACGTTTCCAAGGCTATCGCCTTTACTTAACGTACGTACCTTTGGTAACCCTGCTGCCACATCCCGCTCCTTGGTACTTCCGCTGGCTGTACGCTACACATCCGTTTCCTCGGCGTCATACATACGGCGTCCGCCGCCCTCCCCGGAATCAATGGCAGGTAACTATAACGTTGCGTTACGATCGCGTGATTAATTGAAAATTTAATTAGATGACGCGGCGATCGGCGATATTCGCGTGGCCGAGTATTCAAATTGAAACGTAGGTTGAAGCGCCGCCATCGAACTTATATTCGACGTTCGCCTTTTCCCAGAGCGCGAGGGATCCGCAAACACAAAGCAGCAGCGGCTGCAGAAAACGTGGAAGCGACGGCCGGTAATGTCAGAGCCGCACTTATTTGTCGGTTTAATTAAACGCACTTCTTTCTCGTTCGACGAGTATTTTCGTTTTCGTTCGACGTTCGGTCCCCTCCTCCTTCTCTCTCTCTCTCTCTCTCTGTCTGTCTCTCTCCATCTCTCTCCCTCTCTTGGCTTTCGCTGCCTCGTTATCCTTCCTACCCTATTTCATCTCTCCGCCTTCTTACCGTTCGACCCTCTCAAATTCTCCACCCGTACTGGATTTATATCCCCGTCGGTCGCGGTATTCGTTAGAAGCATTAAGCTTTAATTTCGCTGAGAACTCGTGCCTTCTTTGCTCTTTCTATCTCCTTCCTTCTTTCTCCTTTGCTTTTTCTCTTCGTCATTTCTCTCACTCGTTACCACTCTAGGAATCTACTCGTGCCGTATTTTCTTTCCGACGTACATAATCATTTCAGCGTCGCTGTTTACAATATATGGGACCCGTTTGACCAAACTTTGGTTTCCATCTATGTATTCCTAAGTTAACGATAAAACTCGGTTACGAGTAAAGCGTTGCGGTAGACGTTCGAAACGACATAAATTGTAATATATACGTATATCAGTATTTTTCAGGTCAGGTCTTATTATATTTTCTCGAATCTCTCGGAAACTATAGGAGATAGAGAAAGGAATGTCGTCGATGAACAAATTTCGTGCTTTTGAGCGAGAGATATAACCGTGTAAGCAGATGTTAAAAAATATCACTTGTCCGAATAACGTATTAAATTCATTCGTCATCCACGAGTCGTCCAGGTTTTCCGAAAGATACCTGTCATATAAATTCCATTATGCCCTTTTTCCTCTCTCCCTTTTATGTCTGATTAGAATATCAAAAACTTAATATCGCGGTGAATACAATTGAATTCGGCAAATTGTGTCTTCTTATTGGTCGACCAAAGTACACCGAGGAATAAATTTCTTTATAAAACTATCTCGTGATATATACTTTATTCGCCCTCTTACGCTGTACCGTAAGCATGCTTCATCTGCATGCAGATTAAAAACCTGAAACGAAATAACGTGGTGATGGTTCTAATTTTGTCGTCTGTAAGGACGCCGCATCAGAAAATGTTAAGTAGGAATTGGATTTGTTTCGCGAAGAGGGTGAACATTTCAAGAATGTCGAAAAGAGAGAACAAGGAAATTAAGTAACTGGGTCAAACCCGATAGCGAATGCGTCGTTAACGAGCAGCCAATCGATAACAAGGAAATGTCAAAAAGGTGAAAACGTCTGTCACTTAGTTTTGCACAGGCTGTCATTATTTTTCAGCTGGATAATCCTACGCAATTACTGGCGACGCGGCGGTTCTTCGAAAATACTCGATTCGGAGCGTATCAGTAACTAATTGCATCGAACGATATATCTGATAAAAATAGAAAGCCGACAGGCTGCAGTTTATACAAATCTGAAAAGCCAGATTTATACGTTATTTTCGTATTGGGTTAAGTGTTTTAATATTTAATTGATACAACGATGAAAGGAAAAAAATAAATAAATATGTGAATAAACCGACTAATTATTATTTATTAATTACTTGTTAAAAAATAGTTACATAAATCATTAGGATGGATTGTTGTATCACAATCGATGAAACAATTGTAACAATTGATCGACGATTAATATAGCGTAAATTATTTAATCATAAGTTGTCGATCGCTATTCTTGATATTATGATCGAACGATCGTTTATCGAACAGGTTAATTTGATTTAAACGTGTCAGAATTTGCAACTGTATTCTGTTAAGAAGGAAATCCAAGTATAATCTGTTAGCGGTGATTCGTTGGAATGCAAAATAAGTCCACGACGACTGTATCGTATTCGTGTATTCGTTGATCTAATAATTAGGCGTTGGGAGGAGAATCGGAGAAACGAACGTTGGCACATTAAAACACTGTGATTACGGTAAAGATGGAATAGGAAAAGAGGAGGGGCAGGGAAGGTAGAGAGGGAAAACGAAGAAGAGCAGGTAGGTAAGTAGTTATCACGGTTCCGTGATAAGTGGTAGTCGTCAGACTGCACGGTGCTCGCGCTTTCATAATAATCAAGTCCCTAGAAATGAAAGTACCAACTGCGTTTTCCCGATGCGTCGTACATTTTTGTCACTTTCTCACGAGATCTTTGAGAGAGCTACGGGCAGTCGTATGTCATTCCTCTTTCTCAGTTAATTTTTGGTTGATCGTATTATCTATATAACAACTCGATTTCCCTGACAAGTTTCAAATACGTAAAATGATCTGATAAATCAATTTCTGCGTAGTCCGAATATCAACAACGATATACGCGAAGATAAATAAAAACTTATTCTCTTAACACGGTTAACCTAGTTTGGCGTTGCCGCTATTATACCTTCGAAAGAAACGCAAAGCGGAAATTTAAGAAAATTTAACACTGAAATATTCACATTTATCAGTTATTTAAAACGAAGAGTTGCTTCACTTTGACGAATAGCGAATACCGTTGAGTCGAAGATGTTCGAATGTTTTATAGATTTTATCTTATTAAATCGACTATGAGTGTCTTTAATATTTATTATATATATATATTATTATTCGATACAATACAAATTCTAAAGTAATTTTTCTTTAGCCGTTTAAACGAAGAATTAGGTATTCTCTCATGGTAGATAGTCGCACCTTCCTTGTAAATGTCAATTTCATAAGACGAAATATTTTTCTAAAAATTTATGCACGGATGCGACGCATCGAAATAACAAACGTACTTTTTTCTCAATTATTCGAATCTATAAATTAAAATGTTAAATATTATTGAATATTATAAATAGAAAATAGTACCGAAGAATGTACGATAAAATATCCAAAGCATAGTAGTAACGATGTCTAGTGATGTAAAATATATCATTATTACGTAAACACGAACTGCATATTCCGAATATTTAACATACAACTAGGGTCTTCAAAAATGTATAGCACTGCATTGTAGACAGTCTAATAAGAATAATGTAGTATCTTATTTCGCGTCGAGGATCTTTATTAGTTCAACTGTTCTTCGTGGTAACGACGAAAAATGAACTTAATATTTGTATCGATGCGATGTTCACATATCGAATATAAGTTGATTTTACGATAATCCTATTTGCCGCTAGTATACTGTTAATGTAATTATGGACTCGCGGTGCACTCGACGTATTATATAATTGCCGATTGCTGATTCTTATACAGACTGACCACAATTTGCAATTATCGATGGTGAAATCGATAAAGCGTGAAATTGAAATTTCAACTCGACCCGATGTTGAACCCTCCTGTACAGATCAGTGCATCGAGAAACTGCGTGAAATTATACGCAGGGTTTTTACGACGGGACCCTGAC
Organism: Bombus vosnesenskii; assembly: GCF_011952255.1. Taxonomy (NCBI): domain Eukaryota; kingdom Metazoa; phylum Arthropoda; class Insecta; order Hymenoptera; family Apidae; genus Bombus; species Bombus vosnesenskii. The sequence goes on from NW_022883189.1 coordinate 21,975, forward strand.
CCGGCTAGAAAGAAAAAATTAATCTTCTTCCAAGTTGTAAAAATAAAATAGCTTCGCGATCGGCCAGGCAACTAATTTGAAAATGTAACAGCGACGGTGCCAGAACTTTTGTCGGGATCGTAAGATAATTGGGCAGGTTTTCTACGCTTTGGCAAATGAAAATTTCATTCTCGTTCCATGGAAGAATAAAGGTTGACTTTAATTCCTGTAGAAGCGCGTGTGTACAGGCGGCTTAATTATAGCTTGATTAACGTAATCAAAATTGTCGAAGAAAATTCACGTTGAACGATATTTAAAGTAAAATCGAACGTCGATTAATATTTAATATTTATTAATATTATGCAATTAAAATAAAGCTACCACACGTGTGCGACATGTAATACCGTTCTTTATAATGGGCATAACGAACATCGACGATTTAAGACTCGCACGAGCACCGATTTTAGTTCACGTCATACAATTACACTGTACTTCTCCGGCAGAGTTTAAAGATACAGTTCAATTAATTAAACCAAGTCTAATTTAGCTTGATTAAGCTAACGATGTCTAATGTAGTTTAACGTAATTGCTCGAGTAACGGAGACTTCGCTGTCTTTTATTCTATCGATCTTTCATCTCGCACCTCGACCTCCTTTGTGCCAGTCTTCGAACGGTTCCCTAGTAAAATGCGAAAGCCTTATTTGAATATATATTATCACATTAGCGACGTAGGTCTTCGAAACCCGAATATAATATGTTAATTGACGTTTAAGCGATCTCCGGAACACCACTACTTTGTTCGACTCTCCTTAAATGCTACCAGACTTCTTTCATTTGCTTCAGATGCCACAGGTCTTGGTTACAAATTACAACCTTACTTTAATTACTTTAATTACTTTAATTATCTGCTCTCGTAGTCGAAGCACATGTCTACTTTTAAACATCATTTAGTTCCTTCTCAAACGTTTCTCGCGTATTCGTATGATAACGAAATGCTCGAAAACCGACTACGAAATAATTCCTATGACTGTAAACGTTGCTATACACGATTCAAAGATGAACATAGCAGTAGACGAAAGTTATGTAACAACTTTATACGTTTGATGCTGATATTTTAACGGCGGTATACATCCTATATGAGCTGGAATCCTATATGAAATAATCGGAGGTTATAATTTATCTTATCTATCTTATCCATCGAATTATGCGATCTACGAATCTAAAACGGAAGCACTTTTTGACAAGACGTGCAAAAGGCATATTAATGAGCTTGACTGAACGCAGGTCAACCTATCGCGCACCTAGACAGATATTCGTATCAATCTATATGCATAGATCGTATAAGTACTTGTTCCGTGGAAAACAGTACGCGAATACCCCACAGCTGTGCTCTTCGTATTCGAAGAATATTTTTAATCCGAACGAATTATCAAATTCGTAATGCACATGGTAATAAAACGTATATATTTTTTCTGAATTTTAACTATATACTATTTCCAGTTGATTTGTGACACATCAAACGAGAAGTTTTCTTTAATTCGTAAAAACGTGATGCAACGTTAAGTGAAATGAGTTGTAATATCGAATCGAGTAACCTTGCGCTTTATTAAAAGCCGCGATGTATAAGGCAGAAGATAAAGTAAAATGGCCGAAATGCGATATAAAATCTATACATAAAATTCTAGGAAATGTGACATGAATCCAGAAATAAAAAGAATTCGGAGTCTGAAAAGTTGAAGAAAGGTAATGGTAGATACGCTACACGTGCTACTTACGCTTCACTAGGTTTCCGCTTTTCGACCTAATCATTTTGTAAAATGTTGCATATCGCTTGTATAGTAAACACAGAAAATGTAAAGTTCACGAGACATACGACAAAGAGATTAGAGCAAGAGATTGAAATTTGTGCTGTCTTTGGTTGGGCAAAATCATAGAACGTCTGACTCATTTTCCATTCTCACCATCGTTATCGGTAGTTATTCGACTATCTAATTTGATTTACTTGTATTAGCGCATTTAATGCATTTGATTCAAAGGATAGCATTAATAAAATAGCGAAATCACCGAATAATATTGAATATTTAATTGAAAAAATAATTAGTTGTGTCGTATGTAATGGAAAATGTAGTTGAAAAATACAACGTTGAACGAAGATCGATTCGATGACTATATATTTTATACTTCTTCGTACTTTGAATTCATTCAGAAAACTGAAAACTTGTCTACCATCGCAAAATATACCTACCTTCCTTTAGACGAAACGATAATTTTTCATCCGCCTTGATGGCAATTATGCCGGCAAAAAGGAAAGGCCATATGTATGCGTAATAGAAATTGTACGAAAGAGTAGAGAATGGGGTGGCTGTTGTATCAATGGACTATATCGAATGTACGCCTGCAAGCTGTAGGAAATGAATGGCGAAACGCGAATACAAGATGAATTTCGAAAGATTCGGTCTTAAAAATTGATAGGTTTCAATCACGTACTGTATTTCACAGAGTGTTCTGTCGCTATTGGAGATTGCTTCGCTCGACTACACAGTAACAAAAGATACAGTTATAAAATTTTATTTCTCTGAATATTGGAGAGTGGAGCTATCGAGATAGGAAAATTCCGATGAAAATACTCGATCTTTAAAATCTAATAGATCGATAATTAAGTCGATCGAACGTCCTGTTTTATTTTTTATATTTATCCCATCCTATAAACTCTTTGACCATTTTAAATATCCTGCAACGAATCTAAATTATCGAAAGAGAATATAAACTAACGATAAGATCGGTTGTCGATAAATGCCATTAACTTTTTGGGATATAATAATAAGAGGATTCTTACGTTTCGACCGGTTCGAAACTTTTTCGTAGAACTGCTCGATGAAACCGTTTAATTAGCTTCGAATGCGCGTTTCTTTCAAGGAGAGAGCAAAGAAAATCATAATCGTTTCCTTGCTAATCAATATAGTATACTTGACACTCTCTCGCCAACTAATCGCGAGTAATTATTTTCGTTTGCTTGCCCCGCTGAAATCCAACGTGACTGGTTCTGACAACAACTATTTCGCTGGAACAATAGCGATAACTCGCTTAGATCGGTAGAGCGCGAAAGGGAAACGTATTGTTGAAATTTAATTAATACCAATTTCGAGCACCACTCAAAGGCGAGTGGTCTTACATTGACTCTAACCATCTTCGGCCAAGAGTCTCTGTTGTCCGCTAACGATAGCAAAAAACGAGATCTAGTGGCTAATTAGCAGACCTTCGGTCGTTCGGAAAAAACCGATGTATAAGCCGGATTTCTCGTGTAAACTTTAATATTTCTCCAGGTCAAGAAGAATAAAACCGATATTCCCTCTGAAAAATTATAGGGGACGTCGAATATTTCATTTAACACGATCTTCCATTTAATACGCGTCGCTTAAAATATTATTTGCTGCGCGCTACTAATTAACCGCTAACTGAATCAATCGAAATAATTTAGGGTAGGCGAAATTTCGAAGAAGTAGAATTATACCGATGCTGACACGAGAAATACGATTAAATAGAAATAGATAGAAAAATAATAGACACGAATTCAATAGGTATAGTAATCATTTTATGCGAATTTCGTCTATAGAGCATTGTGCTTTACAGCTTTGTCTTTAAAATAATGGAGCTCGCGGCAGCTACGTAAGAAATCTTCCGATTAGTTTGAGTGGCACATGCAGGCCTAAATTCTTGACGATTAAACGTGAAAGATTAATTCGATGAAAATAAAGATAAATCTTTCCGTTGTTATTTTTTGAAAAGAGAAATTTAGCTTCCTAAAAGACTTTCCCACAAATTTCTAAATATTTTCTCCAAAGTACTGCTTTTCTCTACACATATATACTTAATGGTATATTATTAATAATTATTTCAAATAATTTATTCGAATGTGAAACACAGTGAAGTTACTTTCTCTATGTTAGTGTTAAAATCAAAATAATCGATTAATTGAAACGATTAATTGTTTCAAATTGCTATTTTTTTGCTTTATTTCAAATAAAATGTGCCCGAACATGGTTACATCGTACCCCGATTCATATCATTTTCAACAACGCTATGAACATCAACGTTCTCGTTAAAAATGCAGCCGATTCAACTGCAACAGTACAAATAACGTATAAAAGTTTCCATCGTTTCCACGAAGAGCGTTCTAAACTTTAGAGCCACAATGTACACGTATAATACCGCGAGAAATTAACTCGCGAAGCTCCTACAGTATTTTCAGCGAACTAACAAACAGCGAGCTTAAACCGAAATCGAAACAAATCATTCGCCAATTTGTATCGACGCTCGACCATGAAACGCCAATTTTCGTGGTTACGCAAGTAGTTACTTGCCCGTCCTTTCGCGTCTAAGCTACACGCGAATGCGTGTCATGCACCTGTACGAGAGAATTTCGGTGAACAGCGCATTTTTTTTTTTTTTTTGTTGGAAAGTATTAGCAACGGCCTGTTTTTCGAACGACCATCGATCCGGGGCGTCGAAGCTGCGTCGAAGCTACGTCGAACAGAATGAGGCAGGCACAGTCTTGCGTAACGAACTGAGCCACGCCGGCACAAATAATGGAGGTTTTGTTTGGCGAACGGGGTAATTCGTTTATCTCCTTTTTGCAGCAATCCAGCGGCCGAACAACGCTGGGCTCCGGCACAGAAACAGAGCAGGGGGATTGTCCAGCTTCGAATCAAACGGAATTACGTGCATTCGTTTCATCTGATCGTAAACAGTTACGTGTTAACAACGCATGTTTGTCGGAAGCGGCGGAAGAGAAAAAGATAAAGATGAAAGGAGAGATCCGGAGAATCGATAGATAGTTGAGCCAATTGAACAAAGAAATGAACGATCGACGAAGAGAATTGTTCGCGAGAAGGGAAAAAGTAATGGATTGATAAAGCAAAGATAGGAACGTCGGAAGGAAAAATGAGGTAGAGCCAGAGGTAGGTACAAATTAATATACAATAAATCTGCATCGCTTCGTGACACGCCACTAGGCGTTGTACACATTTAGTGCCACGTGTCGTATATCACAGTTGATGATTAATATCTTCGCTCGATAGATTGCACAGGAAGGAAGTGGACGAAAAAAGAAACTTTACACAAACGTTACGAACATGTTGTTAAACTCGTCAGAACAAAATTGCTTGCCCTATATCTATTATCTATTTTCTATTAATAGACATTGTTCTATTCATTCATTATTCATTCATTCATTGTTCTATTCATTATTCTTAGAATTGTTCGGATCGTTAAGTAAGGATTAACATATGCGTTACTCTATACGGACTATGTTTTTTATGAGTAACGATGATATTTCTATATCTAAATATTTTGGATCGTATGTACACGCAATAATAGATGGTAATAGTAAATGGAAACTATAAAATACATACGCGAGTATAGAATCTTAATAAACGAACGCAAATAACTCTTTCGCTGTTTTCACAGCTACGATACATGCATTATCGTACGAAACATAGAAGCAGCAATTCGGGACAATTAGTAAGGAACGAGGGCAGATGTAAATTGGATATCGTGAGTGACCGATCAATTAGGAATGGATTACGGAACGCTAAAAGAGGAAGCAATAGCGCAACTAAAATGTGGACAAAGAAAGTATTAAATTATTTAACCGTGTCTCGGAAATGACCGCTAGATTATCGAACACCTAAAATAAAAATCTAAAATGAAACGAATTAGAATAAGATCGAACAGAATAAAATCAGTACGATAGGATACAATCATCGAATAAAGATTAGAGGGAAAGTTCGTGAGTCATATTGATGCATACGTATTAAATAGATGAATATAACACTAACGATAACAACAACAACAACAACACCGCCAACAACAACAACACCAACAACAACGACAACAACAATAACAATAATAACAGTAATAATAATAGTTGGTTTTGAAATTAAACATATTTTTTTGTTCTTTTCAAAATTTGACAAATATTTCTCGTAATAATATTATGGCATCGGAGGCACTAAAACATTGCTTGTCCTAATAATTGTATCTTTGACTTTCGTAAAATTTCGTCAATTTGTCAGCTATTTTTAAAAGAGTTATAGATCTGGTCCTAACAGGTTGTCTTCAGTTTCGATCCTATCGTACTAAAATTCTTCCGTTTAGCGGTAAAGTGAGCACACGTATCATGATTTTCTCCTCTGATCTTCAAACATAATTAAATATGATTTAAGCGACAAGTTTAAGGCAAATTTGAAACTTCCCTGTTGAAATGTTCAAATTCAAAGGTAACTGTAGTAATTATCAAGCTCACAAACGCGAAACGCGTAACATCGTTTCTCCTCTGTTGTTTCTATTTGTTACGTTGAATGAATTAATCTTGCAATGGTACACGAGTTTGGTGAAAATTTAAAGGGAACAGCGACACGAGTAGGTTAAATACAGAGGAAAAGCTGTACAACACGCAACGACGCACATACCGGGGAAACTGCACGCATTCGATATTCTAATGTTCCGTCGTGTTGACGACGCGACGATTCGAATCCGTGTATATTTTTCGCCGGCTGTACTTTCACAAGTATTTGGTATATGGAACTGGAACGATTCTGACTCGCCAAGAATCGACGCGAAACAAACGCGAAGGTAAGTTGGCGGCGGAAATGGATTTGCAACGAATTGCAATAGCAACGATCGTAATAACAACGATCGTCTGATTACCTTGTAGCACGACGAAGAAAAAATAGCGGACGGTAGATGTACATTCTCGAAGATGAAGGTGTGTTTGCGAACAAACAGAATCCGAACACGATAGCCTATTTAATTTGCATATTTACGTATGTCATGCGCAGGTGGTTACAAGGATGAATCAAATTATATGGTGTCGCACTTGAAATAACGATAATCGCATTAAATAATTTCGCAGCATCAAATTAAACGGGAGGAATTCGAATTAATTACCGGCGATGGCCGCGTGTAGAGTGTCACGCGATGAATGTAATAAATAAAATGTACGCCAGTGAAATTTATAGATGATACGAAGGAATGTATCGTTATAACATTATGTAGATGGTATTAAGTGGTAACGAAATACGGTGAATATAATTATCGCGAAGAATACGATCGACGCCATGAATTGTGATTTTTCTCCATTTTTTATTATTTACAATCGCATCAAACATTGTCGTAGATTATTGGCAACTTAATAGAATGCAAAATTTATGTCGAATCGCAAGTTATTGTACATATAATCGTACATTTAACTCGTTCACAATTATTATACGATTATCAATTAACTAAACGATAAATGTATCGTTTTGGGTGAAACTGGTGTCAAATTTTGGTTCAATACCTATACATGGAAAGCGATACAGATGCAAAGTGTACGGTCTCTAAAATAATTACATAAATTTTAAATTGACGCTGTTTCCATGATATTAAAAATTATAACGAATTAAAAGTCAACGTTAAATAGTAAAATACGGAAGGTTCGAAGGAGTTCGCAAAAATGGAGATAATACATCGTATTATGTCAGTGTAAAGGGCTATTTTATCGCTGTCAGAAATACATACAACGTAGGAAATATGTTATAATGTATAAATACGATTAATTTCGACATTCGCAGAATTCAATAATCGTAAAATCACCAACAGATTTTCAAACCAAGTCAAAGGCAATACGAACAATGGAACGATGTTATAGAACGATAATACCGAATTCCAATGAAACAATGCCGAAAATTTGCCCACTAATCGTCGTTTATACCCCATATTTGTAGCCTGTGTGGTTTATGCTTTCATGTGTGTACACGTGTACGTGTATAACCCATTATTTTGCATTTCAGCAATAATTATTAGTATACGAAACGGTAGTCTGGAAATATACGTACATACACGCGGTTCTGTAACCTATGTGTTATAAAATTATAAGAACGAAGAGAGCGTGATTATAAAAATAATAACGAATAACGTTGAAAAATTGAGTACAACTATGAAAGTCGATAATATATCAACTATGCTCTTTCGATCAAACCTTAAAAAATAACTTCCTTATCTAAACTTTCTCAAGAACGTATAAAAAGTTTTCAATCTTAGGCTAAAAATATATCTGCAGATAATATTTAACTAATAACAGTATATAAGCACTATTACGAAATTCTCGTTTCGTTCCCTAGATTTCTTATAGACTGAATAATTCAGTCACGAAATTAATTATTTGTTTCATTTCGTCAAGACGCAAGCTGTATCCATAAAAAATTTGTTTAAACTGTTGAAATACTCATGAGCCACTATATCGTACGTACATATACATACATACATATATATATATATAATATCGTGATGTAATACTGTTTATAAAGGAATGGACAATAGAGATGTTAATCAGACAGAAAAAGACGATTGTTGATTAACCTGAACTATTCATACCAAACGTACAGAAAACAGCGCAACTAAATAACTCAATAACGACTCGACTTTTACCAAACGCAATCTCCGTCTCCGCTCAACTCGCACTCGGCTCCTCGACTGACTCTCTGGCCGTTGTCGCCTTCTATTGTCTTTTCTAGGCACACGTGTTCTGCAGACGCTCGTAGCCAGGGTCACGTAGGTCTTTTCTACGAAACTATGCACTTGAAAAGACCGATGACACATTGATGGGCCCGACGGCGCCTCGGCTCTCGCGACATTGTTCATAGTTCGCCCGATATTTCTTAGGCCTTTCGTCCACGATACTACATATATACATATGCATACAGATCTGTATTATCATTTCGATGCACGTGCTTTTTTAAAACCGTTTGATATAATTTAAAAACAGTTTCACGAGAACCGTGAGTACCTTTGACTCTTGTAAACCGTCTTTTCTAACACGAATATTCCAGGTTGTACTTAAGTCACGCATCGCCAGAGTTCGAGACGTGATAAGTTTGCAAGAGGGAATTTCTCCAACTGATGTGCAAGTTATGGTACTTTCCAACTGGTAAACTTGGCAGATTATACAATAACTTTATGATTACTATTACGTAGATTATTAATCAATTTCCCTGCCTCGAGTAACCAAATTCTCCTACCATTAATTTCATCCAGAAAATGTTTATCGAGGAAATACAAATATCCATTAAATTCGTAAAGTTTACAAACCACTGCTGACAATAAATTCATGTACTACTGTTTATTTTAAATACTCTTATAAATACTCTTTAACGTTATAGTTTCAAAATATTTGAGACAAAGTGCGAGGTAATATCGATTATGAGATAAACGTTCTTTATACAAGTTATACGTATAGTAGACCTTCCATTGCACGAGCTAATAGAGGGAAGAATTTTCGCGCAATGGTACAAGAAGCGTTTAGCACTGAATTTTGTATACAATAATCGAGATAGCGAAACGTGAAACGAAATATAACTGTATAAAATAAATATAAAATCGAGAACAATCTATTTTGCTCGATTCTACTTATTTTTTACGGAATATAAAAAGCATCGAAATGGATTGCAAATTTTTGTGGCAACTAAATTACAATTTTTTCAGTACCGTTAATTTCGCTATCGATTGACAAAGAATTAATCTTGGCTAATTAATTCACGAACGAGACAGTGGATGTTCCGACCGACGAACTATCAGCGATACAAAGGAACGTTCTCCGAACGATGCGAAGTTTTCCGTTTCCTGTCGCCGACAGGACAAGACTGCTGCAAGAACAAGCATTTACTATCTCATGGTAATATCAGCTCGTTCCCGCATTTCGTTTTGCTTTTTCTTTTACTGTGACATTTACGGCAAAATTTGAAACATACCAGTATGATTTTTACGATACTTTGTTCATGACAGGGAAAAATATAACGAATGTTTTGTAATAATAAGCGCAGAGCACCGTTTTACGAAAACTAGCAGCGATTTGTTTTACACCATTGTGAATCTCAACCTTCCGATATTATCCCGGCAACCTTCTGGACATTCAAAGTATTAAAAAAGGACGGCAACGTAAGCGTTACAAGCTTTGCCTTTTCCGTTCTTCCCTCGTTCTCTTTCCTGCGGTACCTAAACAATTTTGTGCGACGCTTCGCAGGTCAAGGAACTCTTTATTGCAACAGGACGGTATGAAAATAGACAGGAGTGGCTGTCAATAAATCGAAATACTATATTACGCACACTGTAACGCACGTTGAAGTTTAGCCAATGACGCGTTGCAAATTTATTTGTTGACATTTAGTTAAAGAAATGGAGGAAAAGCTGTTTAGCGAGGGTTTGGTACGATGGGAGGAGCGGAGGGTGAGTGTCGGTCCAGCAGAGTCGCCGCAACGTACAACTCTCATTTGGCTTCTATTGTCCGGGTATTGCTGAGCCCGGATATCGGCTACAACACATACCGGTTGATTGTAACATAAAAATCTACACTTTTCTTCATTGCCGATATTGTTTCCACTCGAAAAAAATATAGTCGTAATGCTTTTCCATCTACGCCAGCTTATTGGGAACTTATTTTGCAAACTAGTTGGAAAAAAATGTTGCCTTCGACTTTTATCATTTTGTAGCCGATCAACGCTTCATCGAAATTTATACTTAGTACTCCGTAACATTGTTATAATTCAAAAGTTATTTCCCACGTATCTAGTTACGACAGCTACGCACTGACCATCCACTTATAACGATTATTAGTTTGTTATAAGTTTTGGATTAATATATTCGTTCGCGTACGTCCGAGATGCAAGTCGTATGAATCTCTAAAACGCAAATTAAACGTTACGAAATACTGAAAAATAAGTCTTCGATTTTTCAACTTTTAACTCTAAACGTTACGTTTCCAAGAATCGATATTCGTGTTTCGAAAGTTATTAATTTTCTCTGTGAGCTGAAATTCAGAATCAATATCGCGTCTGTTTCGAAAATACGATACGAAATAATAATCATATTTGTGAGTATCGCTAAATTATTATATTATTTGATCTTATATTAAAAAGGTATGAGGTAACACGGGGAAAAATAGACGGTATTTCAGGTAAATCAAACGCTTTTAGCAGTATATTATTTAACTGTTTAGTTTGCGTGATGTCTTAAATGCTGTCTAGCTCGCGTTCTCAAAATTCTTGTGTTCCACCTTTCCAATTTAATACGTTTCCAACGATACGCGCAGTTAAAACGGAACTCCTCTACTACATGTATTATATAAGATCATGTATGCTTATATAGCTAGACTAATATACAATGAAGCGCATCTCGTGGCTCGTAAATCAATTAATCACTGTAGCCGAGAACTATTTTTCTTTCTACTGAAATTTCCTTACGAGATTTATGAGCACTGCCACCCGTACCAGTATTATCTACATATAAGGTCAGCCAGAGCTAGCGGGGGTTAGTTGATTTAAATCACTCTATTCGAACGTCCACTCTGCTTCATCTGCATTTAAACAGTTATGCAGAAGTTTGCATGCGTGTATTCACGTACGCCACAATTTTCATCCTATTTTACAATATGCATGGTATTTCATATTCCCCGGACCGTTTATAAAAATATTCCCAACTAATTTCCAACCACGGAACTAGAATAACGTCGAATTGAAATTCAAAGGCCAGTTTAATATTTCGCCGCGTGTTTTCAGAGGAGTTGATAAGCTGACAAATTGCGAGAAAAACGTTGGTCGATATTCTTGGCTCGTTTATCGAATCTCGTTTTGTCCGTAGTCCGAAAACGAATTAACTATGCATTATATTTTTATGAAAATTTGATCATCTAATTCTAATTGATAGGATATTTGTTAACTTTCAAAATATTCTTTTCCATTCCGGTTTACGTTATGACCACTTTTATACTCGTATCGAGAATCATATCGTTTTTTCGAATCGGACAAGTAAAATGACCGAAACATCGGAGAACTCTCTTTTTAAAAGACTATTCCAAATTGAAACGTAAATAAATGTGTGGTGTAAAAAGTGTATATCAAAAAATTTTACTTTGCATTCCGGATTACGATGTCCCTTTGATAAAATCATCCTTTTCGACGATCACGTATTCGGCCGTGAATCGATAGCGAACAATTTTAGTACGTAAACCAATCGGTTTGTATCATCCTCAATGATTCCACTAATTCCCTAGACACGTGGTTCAGCTCTGATCGAAACAGAAAGGACCGAGGCAGTATTCATCGACCGATCAACCGTTAACGATCAGATCGAATGCTCAAATTTCCAGAAGTTAACTAACCGTAAAAAAGAGGGAAACCCTACTATTAACCCTACTATTATACATTTAACCGAAATTAGTTGAAAATTTTAGATACGTCAATTTAAAGGAGCAACAGTGCTCGGTAGAATATTAATGTCTAAACTGGAAAATTTCAAGATGCAAAAACGTATAGAACGATGGTAGTAGTATATTCCTTCTTTCTCTTGTTAGGTATTTTGACGTTTTTGTCAATTTCTCTCGATTTCTTTCTATCTTCGATTATATTTTGATTTTTCTCTCTTACTGCACAGCCATTGCCTTTGTAGTTTTATTTCTCTCTTCTCGCCTATTTTACTCTCTAAAGCATCCCTTCTTCTTTCTACTTCTGTTGTTGATAGGTCATTTCTTTGGTAAAATTCTCTCCTTTCTTCTTGTCACTTCGTCATCGTGCTACTCTCTCTTTCTATCTCTTTCAGACGTTCCTTTAATATTTCACTATTTGACTCTTCCACTCTAATTTTGTTTCATCTTATGACTAAAAAGAAATATTTTAATATAAAATAGTTAAAAGATGAAAGAACCTGTTAGGCATAAAGATATAATTAACGAAGTTTTATAGGAGCCAAAGATACATACTTTCTGTTAAAAGACATACTTTCCATGCGAAGGGTGTAGAAAAAACAGATAATTCTTTAATCTCAAAATCACATAAGAAAATAATTTTGGTCACATGAGATTAATTGACATCGTATTTGATTTTTTAAACGATTTCACTGTAAAAAGTGAAAGGTCCGAATTTTTGTATATCTCATTAAATTAATAATAAAAATTTATTATACCCACGAGGCCACATTTAATAGATAATCGTCGATATGGTAAGATTACGATATTTCATTTATCTGTGTTGTTATAGAGAAGTCTCTCTCTCACTCTCTCTCTCTCTCTTTTATGTTATAATATCGTTAGAAAGTCAACCCTCGACGATATCGATATCTTGCATAATCAGAAAACTGTATCGTATAAAGGTGTCAGGAGTGGGATGCCAGTTCGATCTTTGGTTGCAGATCCGGTACTCTAGAAATTAGCGAAGAAACTCTAGAACCCGATAGAGAAGCAGTTTGGACCCGCTGGGAAGAACAGCGTCGGTTGCAATAAGAGTGGTAGGTGGCCGTGGACGTTGCCCGTTCGGAGGCACGAACGTCGATGGATGGAAGAAAGATCGAGGACAGGAATCACGAGATTGAAACCTGTTGGACGCCTGTTGGAAGTCGAGACAGCTGCAGAAGGATTGCTGGAAAAGGGAAAAGGTTCAGGGATACGGGAAAAGGACGACGTAGCGGGTACACGTGCAATTTCGTCAACTGCTTCCTCGCTTGTCAAATTCGTTCTGAACCGCGGGACGCTCGTCGCGAATCCTTCGAAAGAAGAACTCGTTTTAATCCACGAGAGCGAAGGTCGGTTGAAAGATGTTGATGCGACGAACGCTGGCGAAGAATGGGAGAATCGTGTCATCCGAAGAGTGGTGTCGGCGAACCTCGGGAGGAGAAAGTTGGGACTCTGAAATCGGTGAATGTCGGGGCCGCTGGAACGTGGATTCGCTTCGGAACTCCGGGGCGGCCACTCGCGAGTACGAAGGAGCTCTGATTGTGGCGGTCCTATGAAGAAGCCTGAATAATACAGAAGCAAATCCCCTTCCGGGTCAGCGCAATCACGAAGAACGCGCCTGTAGAACGTTGCTCTGAGCAAGACGCGAGCAGAGTGTAAGAGTGCTTGTGGGGGAAATACACGTTCTTAGACCGACTGTTGCACAGAGGGGAAGACAGGACTCCGCAGTCTGGGCCAAGAAGAGGGCGTCTCGTTGGAAAAGGCTAGAGACTAAGCAGAGGGTGGCCGATCAGCCGGTGTTCCATAATTGCACCGCCGATGGGATTCTGGTGGCGGTTTGCGAGGGAAAGAAGGTTTCACGAATCAAAAAGTTCAAAATTGAAAAAGCAAAGTGAAGGCGAGAATGCAAATTAGTCATTCGGAGGATAGAGAAATTTCGGATACGGATACCGATGTCTCGCGGGGGACTTTTACGCGGTTTCGCCCTGGGACTTTGGACGAATTTGGAGGCGTTGGTTGTCTGTAAAAAGCGATGCAGGTAAATAGTAAAGTACCTGTTCGAGGTACAAGGAATATTCGTTGCATCTGGCCGCTGAGATGCAAAGTTGCCGATAAACAGAATAAAGTTGCCGCGATCGACTCGCCCGCCTTTTCACGAGAGGGGGCAATGACGCAAGCATGTGACAGCCATAGTGTGGAACACGAGTATTTGACAGTCGCTGTGTGGAATGCCATTGCCAACGCGAACCGCGTTCGAAAGTTCGAATTGCGCGCACGTGTTTCGATCTCGTCTTAATCAGAAAACTGCATGAACGTTAATCCATTGTATAAAGATGCAAATAAAGCAAGTTATGCCACGGGCACGCAACAATATAAATGTAGTTTATGTACCATGATACGAACAATGAAAACCAATATTGCTGGTAATGAAGTTTCGTTGCTGACTACTTAATAATAAAGCTAATCCGCTTTGTGTACACAGCTGACCACCTTTATCCTAGTTAGTTACTCAGTTTTATGAATACCGCAGATTTATTATCTATTCATCGACCTTGATTTAGATTTTCTTTCATCTAATGATCAATTCGTTTTTCAATTGGAGTATTCTATTCTTACCAATTTTCGTTAATTCTCGTCGCAGCATAAAAATTGTTTTAATCCGTGTAATCGCAATTACATCGCCTAACTGCACAATCGACACACGTATTATTTTTATATTAATAATTCGATTCGTTTCGATTTGAGTAAAAGATATTAACTTTTTTCAAAGATATACAAGATTTTATAAATAATAGACGCAAGAAGTTACAAAAATAAGGATAAAAATAGAAAATCTGATACATACCGATTAAGTCGAGAGCATCGTTGGCTTATAAGAATACGAGAAGACCCGTTGTTGCGGTAAGATGTAAGTGGATAACGAAGCGATATCAATTAATGGTTCGGAAACACCTTAGCCACTTAGACCTCACACACCTTAGACCAGGTAGCCTGCGCTCGGTATCAAAGAAAAATCTAACGAGAATCTATATCGATATAATTTTTCGCAGCGAATCTCGCAGCGTTAAAAATTCAGAAAGAATATCCTTTCGATCTTATCGGATATTTTTATTCTATTCATTTTCTTCTTGATCGTAATGGCAAAGTATAAATAAAGGAAGATTATATAATATAATAATGGATGAAATCAATAATTTCGAAAATGAAACTCATTTATATCTACATCTATTTTTTGATAGATTTAATTGCGTAATTAAAATCAGTCGCTTCTTTTTATACCTTTTGTCTTTTAAATAAATTTGATAATTTATAAATGGAGGTAAAATAACGGAAATTTTATATTAATTCCGGCGTAATGGTTTGTGAGTAATTTCTTACTAATAACTGGGAAATAATCCTTTCAAAGACAATTTAAAAAACGTAAATGAATATCATAAAGGGAAGAAAACGGAGAAGGTTAATTAATCATTTTTATCGCTCTTTTACAATCACTGCTTGATTCTTCTCTTATCTTGTCCTTATTCGATACTTTATCTATCCAATTTCCATAAGTAGATCTTTTCCAGAGGAAAAATGGGATCCGCATAAATTATGAAATAAAAGTAAAAAATGTACATCGATGGATTAATTCAGACTGAAATCTATTTTCGATTCAATTTATCAACTCGATTAAATTCCTACGTTTAATTCTCGGATCACTTTATTAATACCATATTTCTCCGCGTGTATTTACTGTATAAATTCTTAGAATATATTATTAATTAAATATAACAAAACTTATTTCCCGTATGCCTGTACGAAAAGAAGATAAGAACAGTTCTACGTGAGAATCTATGGAGAAATATTCAGCGTTCGATAAATCGCTAATTGCCAATTAATTAGTTATCTATTATCCATACACTGGCACGATTGATTCTGTTTCGACGATTCGTACGAGTCGTATTCCCTTCTTTCCCAGAATCAAAGGTTAATTAACCTTTATCGTTGACAATATCGCTACTAATTCCACTCTTCGATTTCATATTGTGCCCGATATCGTCTATCTGGCATTGTTCTTAAATACGGTATCAAGCGCAGAGAGGCGTGACGGTGAATTCGATCGAGCTTTCAGGCGCAAATTGTTAAATTTTCACTCGATCATCGAGCCCATTGTCAAACATCGGCGTGCGGATGTAAGCATATAAAGCGTCACGGACTGGACATTGTTTAGACACCGACGAAAACTGCCACGGCGCAAAACAGAATATCGAAAATGTAATTCGAATGATAGCGAACAGCTTTTGTTTCTTATTTTCAAATGATATTTTCCATTCATGAAATAGTAAATCGAAAACGAATATATTATATCCTTTCTACTCAGTTTGGCGATTTATTTACTTTGGGCATTGAAATAATTGTTTCAGAAAACCGTGGAATATTTCTGCTTGTTCGATCGCACAGCATGCGTGTAATCTTTAATTAACTGCGAATAATAGTAACTGTGGCATTACTAATGGTTCCACTCTTTGATTTCGCTTGTATCGTGTACAACGTTATATCGCGTAACGTATTTTGCGAAATCAACATTTAAAGCGGCACAATTAGAACCATTATTATTATTATTACTATTATTGTTATTATTATTATTATTATTATTATTATGTAACGCGAAGTTACAGAATGAGCATTGATCGATGTAACTGTAGGAAAGATAGAGGGATTACAGTAGTATTCCCATATTAAAGATATAATTGGAGAAGTAATTGGAATTCTGCAATGTGTATTGCAACAAAGTATTTAATAAAATATGCATTATTTAAAAATTGATTTGAATGCGGATAATGATGATTTCCAGATACACGTTACCTAAATACACGTCTAAAATGCAACGAAGGAAAAATTCGCTAAATTCGCTTTATAAAGTGACTTTATTCTATGGAGCTATTCTAGAGATATTTGACGAGATTTCGACTGAAATACCCGGTCTAGTTTCTAGATAATATGCGTGTTACATTTGTACGCTTGTATAATCGATTGAGAAAGACGCCACTTCCCGAACGAAAGTACGTCTACTGTCAGCATAGAAGATACGTTGATAGCCTGGATATTTTATAGAATAAAGAATAGATTATATATTTCAGACGATATATATTTTTCTTTTTTTTAATTAGAGAGCATCGAGATTATTGCGAAGAAGATGGCCAACGTAGCGAATACGAAACAGAATTCTTTGAAGAAGAAAAACCCAGTAAAAATAATATATAAAATCCTTTACTAACGGTGAGAACTAAGTAGATACTTACAATTACGATTCGATATGAACGACGCTATAATATACGATAGTAAAACCATCCCTTCGTCAAATTCGTTTTCATTAAATTTCTTAATAACCGTTTCTCCAAATAACGACGAACGGTACTACTTAAATTTGAAAAATCCTACAAACAGAAGATCGTAGAGAAGATGATGCAAAAGAAATTGCAAAATATTAAAAATCGCAACGACGTGAAATGAAAAAATCAAGAAGATGGTTAAATTGATACTTGGTTTCTCTTTCATCGTTCCCTTTTCCAAATGGAAAGATCGATTGGCTCTATTCGAGTAGATATCCGAAAGATTTAGGACATGTTTGAAACGCAGCTCGCACAAAGTTTCCTTTTTCGCTGGGACATAACCTCGGAAGCCCAAGGGAACTTCATGGAGAAAACGCCCTGCCCTAAGTGATGGAGTGGCGCAACAGACCGGGGTCAGTAAATACTCCTATACAGATAACCCAATTGCGGCTGCTTGCTTCGAGAAAATCTATCATTATCCTTCAATAATCCTTCTTGCCGTTCACGACTCAATTAAATTGGATAAACGATGATGGGCTTGCAAGCTTTATACTTGTTTAGCATATCATCGAGCGTAATCGTACGCGATACGAACATCTTTTACATCTTATTTTTACTCTTGTGTTAACGTGTTACGAATAATATTGCCAATATCGATCATAAATTTTTTATATTGTAACTAGATTTTATGAGTTTTCTTATTGAATCAATCGAATTGACTATTACGTAGCGTAGATTATTGCCTAGGTAAACCTTGAGGAACGATCTTGTTATCAAAAACATTCTTCAGCTTCTCGAAATCGTTGATTTTTAAATTGTAAGTTAAATAATGTTCTTTCGAATCAGCGTAAATACTTCCGCCGACTTGATTCAAGCAGTGATATTTAAAATCGACGCGACGTTTTAACGAACAAAGTTAAGCCACGTGTACTTCAATTACGATATACTATAGCCAATCTTTTAATGGACCATTTGGACATATTACAACAAATTATCCTATAATATTTTTCACGATCCTTCGTAATTTGATCTTCAACAGTCACTTTTATTTTTTTAGCTGACGCGTTATTTGTTGAAGTGCCTTCGTATTTACGTTTATGCGGAGGTACAATTTTTCTAAGTCGATATAATCTCGAACCAGTTGATTGTCTATCAGATCTAGTAACCATTTTAGGCATTTTAGTAATAATTTAACACAAAACTTAATGAAAATGGAGTATTTACTCCTACACTAAATTTTTTACTCTACACTGACAAAATATACAGTACAGGTATAAGGAGGTTTGTACTTAAGTCGTTAAGTACTATAAATAGATCTGGGGGTAAGATTAGGTATTATATAGAAAAAAAATGTCTGCGAAGTAACAATAGCACGCTCGGGTCGAGTAGGAAATATCATCCGACATGTATAAAAATACTCGTAACTTCGTCAATTTTGCTCCAATCGACTTGAAAGTTTGACATAATATTCTTAAGATGTTATGCATTCAATTAAAAAAAAAATAAAAAAATGCAAAAAAGAAATTTTAAAACCTTACCCCCCCTCCCCTTAATCTATATTTTGTTCCTTGACAATGTTTAACATCAACCAAATATTTAAGAGAAAACAGCCCTCCTTATAAATGAAATCTCATAATGGAACTTTCGGGCAGGCGACTATATAAGGCCAACTGACTCAGAGTTCAAAATAATTACCCGTGCTTCCAGGTTTTTTTCTGAAACACGATTTGGCAAGTCGATAGCTGCCACTATAAGGCATTATCTGAAATAGATTTAAACCGCGAGAAAGTTTCGGAAATCCCCCAAAAACATCTCCAAAGTAACAGCACAACAACGGAATTTACTCAGAGCAGCCTCTATTTCTGTCAACAAACAAGTGCTCTGTAATGTGGCGACCTCTACTCGAGGTTGCGAATGGAACTCGAGCATCGCGCCTGGAGACATATCGACCCGTACAGCAACATGGTGTCTCGAAAATAAAACTTGGCAAACAACCATTTTGTCGGGAACTTTCGCTTAGTAAATTCCTCCTATTCCAACTTATTCCATGCTATTAATCCTTGTGATTGGAATGAACTCACTCTCCCAATCTGAAACAGGGCGATAGGCCAATAACAAAAAGTGAAGAGAATAATACCCTTAACAATGCAGCTTATTATATGGCTCTCGATACACCGTAGTACGCGCTCAGCTCCACACGTGTCACTCGGTGCTCGAATACCTAACTGTCGTGACTAGCAATAATCCCCAGATGGCACGGCACGTTCCGTATACTCATCTAAGACTACATATCCTAACTTGTACGTACAGCGTATTGGTGGCACCACCAATTCATATATCGGCACCAGGCTGATAATGATTCTATAACCTGCCCTGAGTAACGGGGCCCCCATACCAAGATGGCGACTGCTTGACAGGCCCGTGCGCGTCTCTTCACGTCGATACCATTGGCTTCCGCGATAAGAAGACCTACCGTGCCAAGTGAGGGCCACCCTTCACTTACGAGATCCAAAAACTCAACGCACCACCGAGCTTCCGACGCCCTTTATGCATCGTTCGACCGTGCCGAAGCCAGACAAGGCTAATGCTGTTTCACATTTTTTAACCATTGTACGCATCAGTAATCTACCCCGTTCAGTACACCACCATCATCGTCCGCCATTCTGGTTTTGAAGTCAAGATCATTTACCTTATTGATGTCCAAAGTTACCGTAAATTACATAACGTTAGTCAGTACAGTGACCAAAGTAAGTAATGCTAAACAACTAGCACGAACATAAATAAAAACTCTCAGTTGTGTCAGTTACAGTCCATAACAGCACCGGCATATTGTACATTATTTAAAAATTATTTCATCCTATCTTGGCAATACCAAATACAAAAAGTTTAGGGGCGGAACTTACTGTAAGCCGACAATATCTCAGCAGGCCACTATGTGATAATGGAGGAAGCCATCACCCCAATATGGCGCCAACTGCCTGATGTTGTAAACGACACTCTCATCCGACGCAAGCTCAGCGATCTCAGAATCGAGCTCCGAATAGCAGGTCTTTTTCACAACATAGCGCCGAATGCCAGTCCCGATAACGTCGCTTCTGCTCGTGGCGATCAAGTACATTACAAAAGGTATCATAACGTGGTAGAACAATATTACAAACTTACATACTCGTCAACAGCCCAAACGTCAGCATTAATCGTTCGACTTGTTACCTGCACTCAAACCGATACGTACCATAGGCCCTCGTGCAGCCATTAGTTAAAATCATCCAATATTATTTATTTAATTAGTCGATTTTCATTTAATTTAATTTAATTTACTTTAAGGACAGGGCCTGCAGTCCTATTAATAAATATCCAGCTGGTATTACCACCATGGCAAGGTGAGCCAATATTTACATATACTATTATACTCGTAATAAAACTTTTAAAATCAAACTACTGTATTATTAGATTAACTGTTTGAACTATAATCAAAATAATACTGTTACTATTTAGTTTAATGTTACTGCATTCTTCTACAGATTTCTTCAAACATCAAATTTATTTAATGTTAGGAACTGCAAACCTGGCCCTGTCAGTGGTAACGAAACTTATCCTCTTTCATCTTGTCAAGGTAAAATTAATAACATAAATAACTAATTTTTATTTACAATTCGCAAATCCTCCTACTGTTTTTCCAATTTTAACCATTACCACTCCTTTATACCTAGTCAGCGGCTACCACTTTATTTAGATATTACACTTTCTAACTCAGTTTAATCATTAAATTGTTTTAAAAATTTTAATGGCGTAGTGAGCCCCATCGATACCAGTGATTCAATCTCTTTGACACATCAGTACTGCTAACCAAAAATAAGAACACTACATCGTTTTATTCCCAATTCTGCACCTACATATGCATTATATATTAACGGTTATTATTACATAACCCAACCAAAACAACGCTAATATTTTTATAAAATTGAATTTTATAAAAAACTATATCTATTAAATATTTATTATATATGTCGGGTTCGCATTATGATTAGGGTTAGGGACGTGAAACGAATCTTCGTTTTGATTACACATTATTGTTACGCAATAGAGGAGACATTAACTAGTGCAAATACGATTATTGTAGAATTTGACAAGTAACCGTGGTAATTAGATACTCGAGAAGCTAATGACAATGATCCTAGATTCAATAACGAATCCGCGGTCAACTGGATACTACAATGTACTGGATGGTACAAGTATTACTAAACTAGCTCTCTGTTAAAACGTAAAATATTCACCGAGCGTAAAGACGCTATGGAACTCGCTAATGCGACCTCACGAGAGAATAACTTTCCGTCGCGACGATGCTGCAGAGGAAAACTATGATGTGGTGTGTCTAAGAACACGAGATCATCGGATTCGTGAAGAGATGCCTTCGTTCGGAAAGTGAGGGAAATTGACGTTGCTGTTAATTGGTTAATTTCCATGTTGGTGGTTAGAGAAGGGTGCTAGCCGCCCTTGAGGGAAAATTTCTAGCGGGAAGCGTCATTCGCGAGAAAAATAGATGTCCCTTATCTTCCCATAATTGGGACAAAGACTGTTTGTCTGTTTGAAGGACTTCAGTTAACTAAATCTTATGATTTATAACGGGTCCTAAGGCTAACTGAACATGTACTGTGGAGATGCGTCGACATCTGGTAATCATCTTACCCGAAGAATGGTGTTTGCGTGTGGCGGGCCACGGGACACAAACCGTTGGAATGTTTACTATCGCGTGCCGCTACAAATATTTCTTTTAAGGAGAGCTATAGAATTACTCTATACCTTTGTTAGACAAAGCGTTCATCCCGTGACCGCGGCTATGTTCGGCGACTGGCTGTCGCCTCGAGTCCAAGCTCATCATCACAAATCTCGAACAAATACAATCGGATTGAAGGACAACAATTGTTTAATTACGCCTATGATAGAATCTAGATTACGGTGATAAGGGATTTTCCCGAAGTTCCAAAAATTACTGAGAATTCTCAACGCGAGAATTGATTGTAATTTCAACAAATAAATAAATAAAAAAAGAAAAAAACTTTGAGTACAGGCATATGCTTGTACTTGTACAAAATAATCTTCTTACCATTGAAATCTATCCATAGTTAAGCTATAAATTATAATACAATTTGTATAGTGAAATTCAACAGTACATCTCAACTGAACAAATGTATTGCGTAACAACTACTTATCTAGCCCAATCGAATTTTATTGTCAATGCTAGTATTATTTTAGAAATAATATAAATAGTAAAAATGAAAAGTAAACAACTTTTATCGTCTGATAATTTAATAAGAGGTGTCTAACGCTCCTTTTCTCTCCATCTGTTTGGCAATAATTTTATTTACTAATTTTTCGAGAGCTTCAAATATAATCTCACTGCACTCAAGACTGTCAATAGACAACGTGCAGAGAAAACTCTGATGTCACATAGTCAAAAAGGCTTTAAGTGAAAACATACATACATGCCTGTATGAAAACTGCAACTGCTCACGAATACAATTTCGACTCGGATTTGAGAATTCTATAGGATATCATTTTAAACTATACTAAATATATAGAGTACGCTGTCCCGCGTATCTTTAAAATGACGGTCCTACCAAATTAAATTCAGACTGTATTCTGAAACTGCGTAATCAAATGATGCATTGATTTATAGTAGTAAATCTGGGCACCAGAAATTTGCTCCGTATGAAAGTCCATCGGACTCGGTCTATTTATTACCGTTACGAAACATGTATACCCTAACAGGAACACTCCTAAAATGATAATGCTTAGAGGAAAGCACGTCAGAATCGCTGTCTCTTAAACCCATTCAATGAATAAGAGACGAATGAAGATGCGTATTATAGTTATATGCAAGTATCCGTAAAGTGGTGAGACGTTCGAACAGGTTTTTCTTTATTTATTAAGGTTAGCATACTGTATCTTTTTTGGTTTGAGATTAGAGAGTTGGCATTTATTGCTATTATTTTCAGTTTTAAGTGTTTTAAGTTTAATTTGTGTGTTTTTTGCTGTAATTGTTGGTTTAGTGGATTTGGGCTATTCATCTTCTGCACTGTTAAAAGTGCTGAAGATGGCGCTGATCCTTTCTTCGTGTGTTGATAGTGTTTTTCTTATTTCATTTAATTGCGTTTGTTGTTATTTTAACGCTTGTAGTATACTTTTTTGAAGTCTTCGATAACGTTTATAATGCTTTGTTGGGGGGGGGGGTGTTATCGGTTGTAGTTGCGCTTTGGCTTGATCGCGGATTTAAGTTTGTTATTTGTGTTTTGGTTTCGATTATTTGGTTTAGTTTTGTTTGTTGTTTCACTACGCCAGAAAACTTTAGTTCTGGGACGTATTTACGGCTTATTTGGGCAATTCGTTTTATCTTTGTTTCCTTGTCTTTTTTCTTTTTTTCAGCTAGCTTTTTGCGCAGCTCCACGAGTTTTGGACACCCCTTGTAAGACGCGGGGTGTCCGTAGTTTATGCAGTTAACGCAGAATATTTTCTCCTTGGTTACTGCTTCTTCTTTTTTTATTTTGCACTCGCCTGATCTCTTCGACCACTTATTTCCGTGATTATGACTGAAGAACCAACAGAAGATACTTATCGCAAATTAAATTTAAGCATGAAGAAACTTTTTGCGATATTACCTCCAAATGGGAAAATATGTATATATCAGCATGGATCATGATCTCCCTATTTTTACATTAAATGTTCTGAAAAGTTGTATTTCAAAGCATGGCATGGTTTTCGTTGAAGGAAATAGTTTCATGGGAGGAAACTTCAAATAGTGAAAGAGCAAAATTATATAGCTCTGAAAGAATAATATAATTTAACATGAAAATATTAAAAAACTGAGTACATCGAAATATAATAGATATTTTAGAAGGAAAGTAAAAATATAGGTAAATAAATATAATTAAAAAATATAAGTAAAAAAGTATAAAAAATCATTTATTTTTTCTAAAATATATTTTGTATGGCGCGTGCTATCATTTTGTTATCTCAAATTTATCTTCTATTTATATTTTTTTACATAATTTTCATAATATATTTATGAATTAGATGTATTTTCATAACCTACGTTCTACTAGTGAGTTTTCACATGCTCAATGAGATATGTAGTATAGGAAGTGTATAAATATATGTAGGGTTTACATTAGAATTAGAGTTAGGGGTCGAAACGAATCTTCATTTGGAATACACATTGTCGTTATACAATAGAGAAGACATTGACTAGTGCAAATACGATTATTATAGAATTGGACAAGTAACCGTCGTAATTAGATATTCGAGAAACTAATGACAATGATCCTAGGTTCAATAACGAATCCGCGGTCGACGGGATGATAGATGAACGTGCTCACAAAATCTAAGTCGGATGCGTAATATTCACTGGTCGTAAGGTGTTACTCTTTTCGTCGATGAGATCACAACAAGGAATGAATTTCCGTCCCGATGATGCCACAGAGGAAAACTAATGTCCTTTATGCTATAAATGAATGTAATGTCCTTTTGCTATAAATGAACGTGCTCCCTATCGATTCTATTGTATAGTGACACTAAGAGAGTAAGGATCTGAATCAGCATAAACTTATATTTATACATTATACTTATATCTTTATTTATTTCAATATATTTTTCTATTACATATTCATCCACTCGTTCTTCTATCAGTCAACCTCGACAGAATACAGTATATTTTTGCCAGCGTGTCTTTCAGTCATGAGCACATTTCTGAAAGCACTTTCTTCTGTAGTGCATAGTTCGCATAACGACTTTTTTTTATTTTGTCGTTCTGGAGAATAACACCGATCAGGTGAATATGGTGATTGTAAATGTTATTTTTGCGAGAAACTCCCGAGCCAGTAGTGACGCATGAGCTGATGTGTTATAGTAGTACAATTTCTACGAGTGATCATTTCACAAACCCTTCGAATTGCTTCGTACAATTGGCGTGAAACGCTCAAATAGTATTCTCTATGGATCGTAACATATTGTGATAAAAATTTATGAAACACAATACCACCGTAATCGAAAAAGAAGCTGTGAGAAGGACTTGAACGTTTGATCTCACTGCCATGCTTTCGGTCTTGGTTAACTTTAAAATTTCCATCGTGATACTTATGATTTTCATACAATAATGATAAAGGATACAATAGAAATAAAAGATTTCGAAATATTAACAAAACTATATGTCGGAGAGGTGACGGCCATAGGGTGTAGGCGTTTGACATATCTTCATTGGAACTGGCCATCGTCGCGGTATAACAAAGGGACGGTTTGCTAACACGAGTATGGATAGTACAGGCTTGACAATCAACCGTGGCGGTTGGACACTCGCGGTACTAGTGATATTGGTCTTATGTTCAATAACGAATCCGCGGCCAACGGGATGATAAATCTACTTGCGCGATACACTAACTCAAGCGTGTAACACTCACGAACCGTAAGGCGTTACTCCTCGTCGATGAGATCGCAAAAAGGAATGAATTTCCGTCCCGATGATGCCACAGGGGAAAACTATAATGGGGTGTGTCTAAGGACACGAGATCATCGGATT
Organism: Bombus vosnesenskii; assembly: GCF_011952255.1. NCBI lineage: Eukaryota > Metazoa > Arthropoda > Insecta > Hymenoptera > Apidae > Bombus > Bombus vosnesenskii. Next base: position 48,094 of record NW_022883189.1, read on the forward strand.
CGTCGAGGATAACCTTCGTTCCGAAAGCAAAGGAAATTGGCGTTGCTGCTAATTGGTCAATCTCCATATCGGTGGTTATAAAAAGATGCTAGCCGCCCTCGAGGGAAAGTTGCTAGTGGGAGACGCCGCTCGTTGAAAAAAATAGGTCTCCCGTATCTTCCCGTAGTTGGGACAAAGACTGTTTGTCTGTTTGAAGGCTGTTTAGTTAACTAAACCTTAAGATTTATAACGGGCCCTCGGGCTAGCCGAACATGTACTGCGGAGACGCATCGACATCTGGCAATCATCTTACTCGAAGAATAGGGTCTGCGTGTGGCGAGCCACGGGACAGAAACCGTTGGAATGTTTACTGTCGCGTGTCGCCACGAATATTTCTTTTAAGGAGAGCTATAGAATTACTCCATACTTTTGTTAGGCAAAGCGTTCATCCCGTGACCGCGGCTACGTTCGGCGACTGACTGTCGCCTCGAGCCCAAGCTCATTATCACAACTCTCGAACAATTACAATCGGATTCAATAACTACAATTGTCTAGATTACAATGTTGCGGGATTATCCAAAATTCCAAAGGCTCCGGTGTTCTTTCATCTCCGGCAAATATATATTTTTTATGTATCTTCAAACACAAAGTGGAATATCGAGCATTTTCCTATGGATTGTAAAATGATCAACTGTGGTTGATAAATTAATAAATTGTAAAAATTTGTCGATTTGTACTACGATGTGCGGAGTGTGAATAGTAACGATAGTGAACACACAATTGAATACCCAAACGACGTACTCCTGAGCTTTATACTTATTTTTATGTGGGTCCAATCTTTATCGATTACATACGGGCATCGACCGCTCTGGGATATTTGAAATATAGGTAGTGTCTGTGATGAGCACCTGTGTGGAGCAGTCGTAGAGAGGACGGAGCTGTCAGCGTGGTCGAAATCTCCGGGAAAACCGGAGAATTCGGTCAAGGAAGTTAGCCAATGAAGGGATAGTGCCTGTAAAAGATAGTGGGTGTAAAAGTAGCGGAATTCGGTCCTGAAAGGACGTGACAAGTGAAATAAAATCACGTGTGAGTTTATGATGGTGTGAAAGCCATATTGGAACACGTGACAACAGTGCCTCAGCACGAGCTACCAGGGGAACTACACGGACACAACCATACTGGTATGCGCGCCGAAAATGCGTCCTGCCGGCCATATGAAAGTGATAGTGACTGGTGGCAGTGGCAGGCGCGGGTATAAGTGTTCATTTTGCGCGCCTAGTGGGAACAAAGGACACAATTTTAGAGGAGGAGAAAGAGGCGGATGAAACCATGAGAAGAGGGGACGAAGCGAAGTTGGCTGCTGAGCCTATACACGTTAGCACCAGACGTACGAGGAAGACGGTGGGGTTTGAGGAGGGGTCCTTCCGCTCCTCACTGAACACGGGGAGCCGACGGACCGAACAAATTTCGGAGGAAGAAGAGACCTGCTCTGTCGGAGCGCCCCGCGCGAAGAAGAGAAAGGCCAGCGGATCTCCATATCTTTCCACGGAACTGGCCGTCGAGATGAGGACATTTACTACGGCGGACAGGCGAGCGGAACTGCTCCGTCCCGCTTCCGAGGTAACCAAGGTTGCCGAAACATCTCGCAACCTCAACGACACACACGTGGAGATGCTGAGAGAAGCGGCGAGGTCAATCGCCGCTGGCGCAACAGAGATTGTGAAAAAGATGGACACCGCTCCTGGCGCTTTCCCGATAATGGAAGGGCGCATAGCGGCATTAGAGGCGGAGAACGAGGCGCTCCGAAAAGTGCTTGCCTCGCGCTCCACGGAAGAGCAGAACGGCGGGACAGCGCGTCTCGCCGCGATCGAACGCAAAATGGAGGAGCTAGGCCCATTGCTGATCCAGCTGATGGAGGAACGCCTCCAAAACATGGAAAGAAGAAGGGAAATGGAGGTCGTCTCCGAGGAGACCACGAGAAGGGTGGAGCCTGGCGTTCCACACACTCCGGCGTCCAAGGAAGGACAAGCGGTTGCTATGGAATGGCAGACCGTTGAAAGAGGAAGAGACAAAAAGAAGGAGCTGGCAGGGAAACAACCGAAGAGAACTCCGGGAACAGGGGCGAAGAGCACGAGGAAAGCCCCGGAGAGAGAATCGGAGAACGTACAAGGAGCGGGAGACAAGCTGCCTCCCCCAAACACACCGCAATCATCGGCGGTAACGAGCACGCTGAAGGACAATCAGGCCAATCTTACGCGGAAGTGTCGACCGCGGCCCAGGACAAGGTCCCTGTGGCCGAGGTCGGCATCAGAGTGGCAAGGATACGTAAAACTATGACCGAAGACGTCGTTCTGGAGGTCTCCGAGGACCAGAAGTGGGAGAAGGCCGGTCGCCTTCTGTCGCAGATCCTGGATCCGAGCAAGGTCCTCGTGGCGTCACCCTTGCGACACGCGGAAGCAAGCGTGATCTGCGGTGGCAAGTGGCAACGAAAAGGGCTCGCCGCTGCAGGGAATGCCCCACTCAAAGCCCGCGAGGAAGGAGGCTGGCACGGAGGAAGCCATGGAAACTTTAGGTGATTGAGAAAATGCGCATCCTTCAGACCAACTTGGGACTGTCCAGACGATCGCAAGACCTGCTCTACCAAACCATTCGGGAAATCACTGTAGCGGCACGTGAGCAGGACAAGTCAAATCCTGTTGTTGTTTTGCTTCGGAGTATCAAGACCGTTAGGTCACAAGTATTGTAAGGAGTAATGAACTCCGCTACTTACAACTGTCAAACGCAGTTTCCTCAAAAAGTCCTCAAGTCCTCAAAGTTCCTCAAAAAGGAACTCATTAAGAGCTGGGGGAGTCAGACGCCCGACGCCTACGCAAAATAATAGAGAACGAACAACTAGGCGACAGGACGCCTTCTCAATTTTATCGGGACCAGAAAAGCCTCGCCACCCCTGCAACATCGAACGAACTCATCCTAACTCTCTGGGAAGGCCGACTCCCGGTGCACGTGCAGCGCGTCCTGGCCGCCGTACAGGATAAGAGGCCCGAAACTCTGACCACGTTCGCCGACAGCATCCAGGAAATACGCCCGGAACTAGGACAAGTATTGTCTGTCTTTGTTTACGGGTGCTTTCCTCAGCGCCAATTTATCGCTATACAGAACCTGGGCACCCCTAGGGCCATAGGGGTTGGGATACGCCCAACGATCGCGCAAGACACCCAGTGCCTTGCTACCCTGATTAGCTAAGCCTGCATGGGCTGTCCCTCGTTACAGGCCGAACGGGGCGATTCTAAGCCCTAGCGTCTCACCAGGACGGTTCCGGAGCAGGTGGGACGCTGCTCACCCGCCGTAGGCCATTCAGGGCGAGCCATTACCCCTTAAATCGGCCCTCTTGCCAGCATCGTGGCCATCAATCACTGCCACCACGAGCCCAAACCCATAATTGGCCGAGCAGAGGGGTCGCTACTCCCTTCGGGCTTACACTCGACCGCCCCTGGTACCATCCTAAGTCATTGGTGGGACTATCATGTGGATGAACCGCCACGTCACTGCCGGCCGGCGACCTGCTAACCGTACTCGACAGATCCAGATGGGACTCACATAAGCGGGGGCCTCAAGGTACAAAGTACCCGGGAACTTATCCCGACGGTCCCATCCTTTGCATCAGGATCGTGGGTGCGCTACTACCCAAGGCCATGTAGAGAGAGTGTAACCGTACTTTACGCTTACACTCCCGGCGACCTTCTCTGCGGTGCACATAAGGACGGTGTAAGAGGACTCACGTAATCGGGACGCTTGTCCCGACGGTCCTCCCTGGCTGCGAGAACGTGGGCTTGCCAGCCCCCACAGACTTACATAGGCAAGCCCTCTCTGCGGAGCCCGGAACTAGGACAAATAGTTTGAACGTACAAGGGCTCGGCTGTAAGGCCGACTGCGCCATTCCTCGGGTATAGGGCTCATGCTGGCTTTGCTAAATAAGTGTTCGTTAATTATCGTCCACCTTCGGGCGTCCAATACCCGAGGAACGGCGCGCATAGGTGGTCGGCACGCGATTTGGAAAAATCCTGCCCTCCCCTTTTCGGGTCATTGGACAAGTTGAACCTGCCCTTTCGGGCGGCAGCTCGCTTAGCCAGCGCGGCGTGACTATATGTACAAATACATATGATCTACATACGTATGCGCGTATGTATGCACGTACAAGTAAACGAACGAAGTAAATGCTATAAAGACTGTGTTAAAGAGAAATTGGCATTAACAGAAAATGTTTTTTAAAATTATAACGTAACGTAGGATTGGATAAAATTTGGTAGGTATTTTCGGCGAGTATCAAAAAGGAGTGAGCAAACATTTTGTTATAAAGAGATTAAATGTTAAAATGTAAAATTAAATGTTGAAATAATTATTAAATGGTAAATGAATGGAATTTCGAAGAAAAATTAAATTGTCAAATATTTATTTTAGATTAAGTCAATGTTTATAAGCCATCTTGTACAATTAAGGTTATTAAGAATATGTTAAACTTTTAAAACAACTCGACTCTTATTGTGATACACAGCTTATCCATTATACATTCTAAACGCATCTATCAATGCACATTTAAATACAACTAATTCGTAAATAATGATTTCTGATATAACTTGTTTGGTTTTAAAAAGCAATAGAAATACAAAGAAAAATAAGAAACAAAGACATCTATATTCGTATTATCCAAATATAAAGAGTCAACATATTGAAATTATTATGGAAAAGTTGATATCTTTTGTTTGGCTGAAAAATAGTCGTTGACAATACCGATATTATATATTATCTAATCTCTGCGCATGCATGCATACGTTTTAAAGTTAATTATTTGAATAATTTCCTTCTAGTTGGAAATCTAGTTGGAAGAAAAATTTGCAAATGCCGTTACCGTTTGGTCAACGTAATAAAACGTAATAAAACGTAATAAAAATGATTAAAGTTCGTTATTATAATATCGAAATGTACAGGTTGTTTTGCAAAATTTGCTCATTAAAACTGAATATTATTTACATATAGAATATATACATACTATATAATATCGAAACGAATATTTCTTAATTAATCTTGGCCCTGTGTGTTTAAACGTTATTCGATATTTTTGTGAAAACGACGTAATTCCAGATACAGCTAACTTGAACGATGAGAAAGCGTGAAATACTTTAGATTCAAATATATAGCACAGCTGATATTTCAGAGTATTTGTCTTTGTTTATTTTGCGATTTTATCAGAGGTAGAAGGAGTATTGAGGTAGAAGGAGACATCCGAATATATGTTTGCCCCGACGCACACAGGGATATGAAAACGGTAACGCGATATGACAATGTCGATATAGAATGCAGTTTATGCAGTGGGAATAGGTATGCGCGCATACGTGCAATGTGCGCATTACGAAGACAAATCCGTGTCGCGCGAATGGCTTTCGTCGGGTATACGTAGTAGCACACGACACGTACATGAAAAGAGAAAAAGAGAAAAATAGAGATAGGGAGAAGGAGCGTGTACTGGAAACTCCCTGGATCCTTGAGACGCGGATAGGCCTAGTGAGACTTATGAATATTGATGAACCTTTCCCGACGTACTTACTGGCCCGACCGCACCTTGATCATTTGTTGCTACTCGACGGCAATCTTCCTCTTTTCTTCCTCCTATTTGTTTTCACAAAGTAAGTTTTTCGAGCATGCCGCGTACTTATTGCTAGCTACACTTTTTCCTCCGCTCATCTACTTTCTTATCCAATCGACTTACGACGATTGTAAACGTACCGCCCCGTGTATTATAGATATTGCCAACAGAGAAGCGTTAAATACGAACGTGCTTCGGTTGCACACGATGATCGTTAATACGAATCCCTTTTAAATCTGTTCGTTTCCCATTGCCAATTTGCTATTAGCATTTAAATGTTTTTGGTGAAAATAAATTAGCCTGAATGATTTTTTAAATTAGTCAACCTAACCCCAAGGGGTTCTGGAGGACAATTCTTCGATCTCATCTATATGACGATGAACGATGCGTTTGGAAATATGCAGGATAATAAATCTGTATTTTTGATTCAGCAGACACGCGACTGTAAATGCAATTAGGCGGTGATGTGGACAAGTCGAGGGGAAAGTAACGCAGAAACGCAACATTCCTTTACGTTCCAGTAGAAACGTAAGATAGGCGACGATATAATTAGTTTTTATTTATTTTGGGGTTAGGTTGACAGGACTTGACAGGATTGGACAGGATTTGACAGCATTTGACAGCATTTGACAGCATTTGACAGCATTTGACAACATTTGACAGGATTTGCCAACATTTGACAGCATTTGACAACATTTGACAGCATTTGACAGCATTTGACAGCATTTGACAGCATTTGACAGGATTTGCCAACATTTGACAGCATTTGCCAACATTTGACAGCATTTGCCAACATTTGACAGCATTTGACAGCATTTGACAACATTTGACAACATTTGACAGGATTTGCCAACATTTGGCAGCATTTGACAGCATCTGACAGCATCTGACAGCATTTGACAGCATTTGACAGCATTTGACAGCATTTGACAGCATTTGACAGCACCTGACAGCATTTGACAGCATTTGACAGGATTTTACAGGACGCGTGATATAATCTGGAAAAGAAAATTGCGAATCGAAATATTATGATTTACATTTACTTATTTCTATATGAAATAACTTTTTTGTCCAGTTGTAACTCGCGTCTTGCCACACCCTATATATATTTCATATATACGTCGGATTTTCCTTTTAAACAAATCATACAACAATAGGGTAGAGGCTGCGAATGTTACGCTATCTGTATATAATGGGAATCATGGGAAGGCGATCTAACTAAGCTATTAGGTGCCGCTACCGATCGTTTTCTATCGGCATCGGCGGTGTGAATTTTTCCGAAGCGCGAAACCAATTGGACGCGATCTCGTTGAGCCAGGTGAAAACAAAATGCGGTACTGTGCTTACACGAGACGACGGTAGCTGGCTATTGCAGCCGATGCCAAAGCGAACCGGTTTCCCGATGCTGCTGAAAAATGCTTCTCGACCGGCTATAATAATTTTAATTGACACTCAGATCAGACCGCTGAGTATCCTCGATCGGCATGCATGTACATATAACCTCGTATAAAGTGTCGTATCCAGCAAATGAAAAATGGGCATTGTTCGTATTTTTATGTAACCTTGGTCGTCTTATCTAGAACGTTTTTATTTTTTTCCACCGCTTTCGATCGCTCGCCGATCAACTATCGTAGAATATATCGTAATACAAGATCGATCGCGAAAGCAACGTACTTGAAATTCACGTTGATTATAATTTTTCTTAAAATGATCTTTAGCTGTGAAAGATAAATCCTATCGAATATGTTACATTTTGGCTCGATCGCGGATAACAGTTTTATCTTTAGCGCTGTACAACGCCGATAATATATTAATTATAAAAATCTTGATTGTAGCAAGTATTTTGAAATTTGTTTGGTATTTCGATTTCGGTTTCGATTAATCGTCGTTCGTAAGTAAAAGGAGAAATCGGAGAATGCTGAGAATGGGTAAAATAAGAGAAAAGAGGAAAAAGAAGAAACGAGAAAACGAGAAAACGAGAAAACGAGAAAACGAGAAAACGAGAAAAAGGTATATGCGATTAAGGTTAGAAGGCGCGTTCATAAGCGCGCAGCCATGGAAAATATTCCTGTGAAGTTGTTACGTAGGAACGTATGCGCGTTCAACGAGATATTAAGCGTGTACGTATGTATATGCAGTTAGGCCTACTCGAGCTGACTGGCCCGGGTGAAAGGAAAACCCGCGCCTACCTTGCAAGTGAAACACAGAGAGGGGGCAGAGAGATTCCACGTCGAATCCAGTACTTTTTGTACTTACGTGGAACGCGATTGCAAGGAAAGCTTCTATGAAATACCTTAGTATGCTCATTGTGTAACGTACAGTCTTTGTAAACGTGCAATTATCGCACGTTATCGTTCGGTAGAAGCAGCAAGACAATCGATCGTATGAAATTTTTCGACTCGCTCGCATGTTTCTCCTTGCTCGCAGCTTTAGCGTGTACTTTCTAAGTTGAGTAAAAGTGTTTCTTCTATCGTATTTAATTCTTCTATCGTATTCATTATTAAATAATTCGATTGTTAAAACGTCTGCTATAATTTTAAATATAAATGTTAGTTTCTCACTAAACTATCGACTCAAATATCGACTAGGCTATAAATTTATAAAATGTTGTTTCCTAGCAACCGAGTCTAGCGATTCTCTCGTAGTAAGTCTCTCGGTAACTTTACCATACAATCTGATAAAGTAACTTTAATTTAGATACGCCGATATTTTGTTATTTTGACGTAACAGAAAAATACGTAGGTGAATTAGAAAAAGGATTACATAGGATTACAAAGGATTGCATTGTGCGATACCGTTTGTACCGACATTTGCTTAAAGAAGCGTACGTTTCGAATACGTCAATTCTTTTTACTTTGACATGGCAGAAAAAAATATGTGAAAAAAGTTATATGCGTTCTGTGTACGTAATTTTTGTATTAATTTTTTTATTCATTTTTGTATTCATTTTTGTTCACGGGACGAACGCATTCGTTCGTTTTATATAAATTTGAATTTGACAGTTTGTTTGATTTATGCACTTCGTAACTCGTTGCGCACGTATATCCTTCTTTGATGTCCGTTTAGAGAGGGAGATATTACGTCGCCGATACGCATTTCCGCGAAGCATGGCGTTTTTTTTGGTAATTAAAATTTGTCTCTTGGACCCAACCAATTAATCCGATAGTTTTTAACGATTATAAGAGAATCAATGTTAATAATAAGTTGCATTTGTTGCAAATGTTAATAATAAGTAACGTAGCATTTACGAAAGAAGACGCGTTTCAGTCGCTCGAACGTAAATTAACTTTTGTTCGCGCCAGCGTCGATTAAGAGAAGAGGTACGGGAGGAGGTTGTAACCCTTTTTTCTTTACCTTTTTTTTTAAATTTACCCTTTAAAAAGATACATTTGAGGGAAAACTAAACTAAACATTTTTGTTTATATTTCAAAGACCATTTAAAGAATGTTTCTACGAAGGAGGCCTGCGGAAGCTTTAGTCCGACACTGTCTTTGCGTCATTCTGTAAGTTATGAAAATCATTCTGCAGCGTAACGTTAAAACGACGCGAAACGTTAACGATAATCTCTAACGAAAAGTCTGGACGTGGAACGAACGGTGGATGTGCTCAATGATAACGTCTTACTTGGCCCGCGTATTATCTGCATTGACAAGATTAACGTAATAGGAAAACAAACGTGGCTCGTCGTACTTGCTTCTTTCATGGTCATTCTGAATCTTAATCGGGGCCTACGGTATATACATATGTACGACCCGCTCGAAATAGAGCCGGCGTCGTGTACTCTTAAGGTCATCGATCCCTCTTCCGCGTCACCTGCCATACTCGTATCTTTTATCTAGGCATGAACCTAACCGATGATCGATGAATAATCGATCGATAAGCAAATCGAAAATACCGTAATTATGCGATTTCCTAACTTTTCCCAATTTCCACTTTTTATATTTTCAAATTCGATTTTATGGCGAACGAAGCGTTGTATGAAAAGAAATTCTCTTTTGTATTATCGATTTATTCCCTTTTATTATCGTTTCTATTCGTTCATCGCGAATCATACAGATCCTTGTCGATCGTGCTACGATTACATAATCGTGCCGATTAGGGGCAAAATTTTGTTTGCCCTGTAATCGAAAATCGATTCTCGGATATAGAAACACCGATGAATTTTTCAAATTAGCGACAGAAAGTATAGCTAGAAGCTTACTTTTTTTCCAAAGCTTTATTCTATTACCAAATGGACAAGTGAATCGGCAGAGTTCGAGAAACTAACGTACTTTTTAATACACGTTTATAATTTGCATAAAGAGAACAGAGTAGGTACCTGTGGAATACTGATAATCGATACACTCGATCGATAACGAATCTTTGTATATTTACAACCGTAGATGAAATATGAACGTCGTAATTACGCTATAGGACGATTCAGCAACGTTATTCGTTCCACTTGAACGTATTAAAGTTACTTTTTTTTACTAAAGCTTTTACTATCGTTTACTTACTATCGTTCAGTTATAAATAACGTTAAATTCAAAATTCAAGGATTTTATGGTATATCGAAGTATATAGTTATATATAAAAATAATAATAACAAGTATATAAAAATAATTTTATTTCCTTTTGTTAATTATCATATAGGAAAATTTGCATCGTTTGTATGTCTATACACTGTACACTGTACACTGTACACATAAAATACATGTACATATACGGATGGTTTTCGAGGAATGCGTAACTATACGAAACATTTTTCAAGGATCATTTTTCCAGTAGAATGGTAAATTGTGCGATACTGTGCAACGTAACGATAACTTGTATCAAGAATTTATAAATAATTGCGTACGGAAAATCAATCTGCAAGTGAAATAGTAGTACTGTTAATAATATTATACCGCTTTTACCGTATAAAATATTCGATTAGAACGAGGCGGCTGGCTAAGGACGCGATCATGCCGCTCTCTGAGCGGTGGACGCTGAGCTCCTTCTGCTGCTTACCGTTTACCTCTCTGTATGATCACGGTGTTGGCGGTTCTGCAGTTGGCATCTTTTTCCGCCAAACGTTCGTAAGGCCGAATTTTCATAACCGTCCATTTCCGTGAACAGCGATCCTCGTTTACGGCTTTAGCGACCCAAAATACCCCCGAAAAGACATATCCGAATGAAAAATTGTCCATTCCGTGAGAGAATAATAATTCTTCGTCGCCAAATTAAAACATGTACGCAGATAATCGGACTAAGGTAAAAAACGACGTGTTTTAACCACTTGACTAATTAACTGCCATTCTTATATCTTGATATATATATATCGATATTTACGAATCGAAACTATACGATATCCGATACCATATCGATAATATGCGTAATACGTATGATATATCTGATAAAATATATACCCGTTCTCGTTGGTTCGTTGCGTTTTATTATACAAAGTCTTCGCTATATTCTTCTATATCGCTATATTCGCTTCGCTAATAAAAGAAAAATTTATATTAGAAGAAAAATATATGAACATTGTATGTAGAGTCTTGGGACAAAGGACAAGTTTCGAAGTCTGCGGATAGAAGCGAAACGGAGAACTTGGAAAATAGGCTGGAAAATAGAGAGAGAGAGAGAGAGAGAGTGACAGGAACGAGAACGTTTTCTCAAGTTCTCGATAAAGGTAAAACGTTATGAGACTGCGTTCGTCCAAATATACGAAAAAAAGTGCAATCCTGCTGCATCGTGGTGGATGGCGTGGTTAAAGTAGGGAGAAAAGACCTTGAGTCGCGTCACGTGACCACGAAGCTGCATGGGAGTTGGGTAGGGCGGTTGCAGACGGCCTTGACCTTACCGTCGGCATCGCAGCCATAGTTGTAACTACCATCGTCGTGGCCTTTGCGAACATCCGAGAAGAGGCCGATATAGCCGCGTGACGCTTCATTTTCCTACGGTTTAATTCTTCCCGTTCTCCCGCTCGTTGGTTACACCAAAATTTCCACTCTTCCACGATATCCTACCGACTAATAGTTACCGCTGTACGAAGCAATGTCGTCCGTTCGTCGAACAGATGTTTTTAAAAACTTTACGAGTCACAAGTTAGTAGTATGAAAAATATATACAAGATCGTATACTTGAGATTTCAAGTGTATAATCTAACTTTACGTAACGTAACGTAACGTAACGAAAATAGAATTAAATTTTATACGAACAAAATTATGTATAAAATTGGTAATTTATATAGAAATAAAATGAAATTTTCCCCCGAGTCGCATAGCTTTATGCGAAATTCAACGCGCGAGCGAAAATTTATTAATTAATTAATAAAAAGCATAGAAAATTAGCTAGAAAATTAAATAGAAAAATAGTCGGTCGTAGTATGTTTTACAATGTTTCTTGTCGCTTTCTCGCTTTCTCGCTTCATTTAGCGAATAGTTCTTACGGTATATGATGCATATTACGTTACGAAGGAAAGAAAAGACTTGTATCATGAGTATTTCTGGAATATGTTCAAGGACTGAACGGTAATTGCAAAAGAAATAAGGTAATACGAAATTTATCGGTAATATGAAATTTAGCATATACGCGTTATTTTCTTTTTATCGTACGATTCGGTCCGTCCTATCCGCCACAGTCCGAAAACTATATTTTCTGAAACTGTATTTAAAGATAATATCTTCCGTAGAAAATGACAAAACCGAAACAACGTTTTTTTCTCCTTTCGTATCTGATTAATAAATAATCTCGTATAAAGATATATTATACGTTTTTGTGTGTGTGTGTGCGTGTGTGTGTTTGAACGATATCGCAAATTTCTTCGCATCTTGGATAAATATTTGGTCACTGTGATTTACAATACTCGATTTACAAAGTGACCATGGTAGTTTTTAGTAGGTATTAAGATTAAGCGATTTGGAACGAATTAACGACGAATCGATAATTGGAGGTAACGTTTAAGCGATAGCGTTTTTCACGAGAAATCAGCGTATTATAAATTTGCGTCTGTTGAAAGACGTAGCAACGTGTTGCCTGGGCATACGTAATTAACGGTATTGACGCATCCAGAGTATCACGCGCATCCACGTTCTGTAACGGACAAAGAACGGAATTTCGTATAATAATTTTTGTTTTCCCTTGCTCGGTGCATTATATCGTGTTGCATGATCGCCGAGTTACAAACAAAAGATACGAGTACGAAGCGCGTTTATGTTTCCGCGCGAAGGTCGATCGGTGGTTCTGCGGGACCGGAAGTGAACGGGATGAATAATGTACGCGCTCACAAACTCTAAGTCGGACTCTTTGTTAATAAAACGCCTAATATTCACTGATCGTAAGGCGTTACTCTTTTCGTCGATGAGATCGCAAGAAAGAATGAGTTTCCGTCCCGATGATGCCACAGAGGAAAACCATAATGGGGTGTGTCTAAGGACATGAGGATTCGTCGAGGATAACCTTCGTTTATCAAGTAAGGGAAATTGACGTTGCTGCTAATTGGTCAATCTCCATATCGGTGGTTAGAAAAAGATGCTAGCCGCCCTCGAGGGAAAGTTGCTAATGGGAGACGTCGTTCGTTGAAAAAAATAGGTCTCCCGTATCTTCCCGTAGTTGGGACAAAGACTGTTTGTCTGTTTGAAGGCTGTTTAGTTAACTAAACCTTAAAATTTATAACGGGCCCTCGGGCTAGCCGAACATGTACTGCGGAGACGCATCGACAATCATCGACAATGGCAATCATCTTACTCGAAGAATAGGGTCTGCGTGTGGCGAGCCACGGGACAGAAACCGTTGGAATGTTTACTGTCGCGTGTCGCCACGAATATTTCTTTTAAGGAGAGCTATAGAATTACTCCATACCTTTGTTAGGCAAAGCGTTCATCCCGTGACCGCGGCTACGTTCGGCGACTGACTGTCGCCTCGAGTCCAAGCTCATTATCACAGATCTCGAACAATTACAATCGGATTGAATAACTACAGTTGTTT
>NW_022883190.1:0-33724 GCF_011952255.1 Bombus vosnesenskii
CAAATGTCGTCGACTAACTTCCAACGAACAAAATGTCTCAATACACTAAGTTCGATACCTTCGTGTTCTTTGTGGAGATAACCGAAGAATTTTTCCGTTATTGTAGCATTTTCGTTGCTGCTTCTTAATTTAAAAGTAAAGAAATAAAATTAATTTGAAAAAGCAATTAAAGTAATTTACGTGGGTTTCTTTGAAGACGGCGGAAAATCGATGATAAAACGAAATAGAAATAGAAATAAAATAAAATAAAATCTGCGATTAAACGAATAATTAATACATGTTATTTTGAAAAGGAAATTGGCGATAAAATAGGCGAAAAACAGTTTCTATTAAAAAGGTTATACGAATAATCAACGCAGTTTGCTTCGAAGCAAAATTAGAATTGGCAATCGAGCGAATGATTGACGATTTATTTGGAAAAGTTAGCGGAATCAATGACTAAACAAGCGAGATTTCGTTAAACACACGATTTCCTTCGTAAAGAAAGAAAAAGTAGATTTGTTGATTACACGAATAATCGCTGCAGTTTATCTCAAAGAAGAAATAGCGCGGATGGTCAAACAGGCGAGAAACAAGGTTTCTCCGGGAAAAGAAAATAAAATAGCTGATCGAGTAAATAGTAAATACAATTTACCTTGAGAAAGAAACAGACTCGAGCGATCAACACTGTTTCCCTCGAAGAAACGCTAAAATTAATGGTCAAACAATCAAAGTAAGTAATTTTTCTCGAGGATAAAGTAGGATCAGTAGTTAAATCAACAAGATTGGTACAGCTTCCCTTCAAGAGACACTATGATCAATATTTATACAGGCAGTCACGGAATCTCCCTTTCGACTGATCCAATCATTGAGTGAAACGATTGTATTCGATGAAATTTTCCTCGAAGATGAAGCAGAGTCGCAGATTCTTACGTAAACGACCGATCAAGTTTCCACGGCAATAAACCTAAATTCCCTGGCTAATTGAAAATATAAAGGAGACACGACCACATTTCCATTTAAAGAAATGCAATTGTTAGTTAAACAACGATAGGATTTTCTTATTCGAAAAGAGAAGAGAAAAATGTCCGATGTTCACGAAGTCTTGTACAAATATGAAGGGGAAACCGGCTCGCGTATCGCTGATATAGAAGCTTGCTTAGCGAAGACGAACACGATACTCGGTGACACGTGTTTGCCAATAAAAAAGGAGAGAATCGAAGAGAAACGGAACCGAAGGAAGAAACGTTGATTGACAGTGGAACCGGCGAAACTAAAAATAGTTTGGAAAACACGATTTTCCGATCGCGAACATCGAGGACCACGTGCTCGCGTTGCCATTGATCGAACTCCATTTAGGTTTGCGGCAAATCGTCGCAACAATCGTCGACGTTGGTAGAACAGAGACACAGAGTTCTTCTGTCTCACAAAAAGCAAGGTGCATACATATGTATTTCCTTGTTTCTCCAAAGCATAGTGGCGCCACGCCGAAAACCGGTTGTCCGAAGCCAGCCATACTTTTCAATGGTGTTGAAATGAATTGTATTGTCGTCTTGTCGCGTACTAAAATTGCGATATATGGACGGTGTTAAAAATTGACGTTGAAACACAACTGATTTTTGCAATTTAAATAACGGATGTATTGAAACGAATTCAGTGGATTTTTCAGGTAAATTTGTCGTTTGTTTTACCGGGTTTGATCTTGGATCGACTTTAGTATATTTTTCATATTTAATTGAAATGGGGAATTGCGTTATGTTATTTGTTGATACTCTGTAGGTTAGAAATGTTAGCATCGTTATTTTAGAATTAATATTTACAAAAGGCATAAATGTAATTGAATTCTAAAGAGGATTAATTAAGAATGCTCAAGCTTTTTGTGAGATTGGTTTTTTCTTGCAAGCTACCTCTATAAATTAGACCTCTCCTGAAGGGACACGTAGTTTCGTCAACCGGTTTCTTCTAACGAGATTCGTAGAATTTGCTTTTTGCGAAGGGACTGATTTATGAATATTGTTTCTTCTGAAAAGACTGCTTTGTTACCATAAAAAATCAAGGACAGGTTTTCGTAGTTTATATTCACCGAAATATTCACACACACAATAATTTCGAACAGTACGATTAACAAATTACTAAATATGTCTGTACAAATTTCACCTTACGCTCGAAGATACAAGCAAAGCGAAAATTAAATTTCCAAAATCAAATATCAAGAACAGTAAATAACTATATGCAGAATATTCTTCTAGCGAAAGACAGACAGTCTCTACTCACTATGTACATACGAAGAGAAAGATACACACTACATTCCAAACACATGTCCAAACACAGGAATGACCTCGTAACTTACATAACACCACAACTGAAGAAATTACACCATATAACATTGAATGTGACGGATGTAATATGGCACATCAATTATCGAACAAAAAGTTTCATAAAATTCAAATTAAAAGAAATATGGGATCGCGAAACACACAACGGGTGTGCATAAGTTATGTACGTAACTTCCAACTTACACACATGCAATAGGTTTAACCGTTACTGGCGTTGATAATAACAGAAGCACAGTCATGGATCCGTTACCATGTCTAGCGTTGTTTCCACGAGTTTCATTCCCACTTGATTTAGTGTCGCTCCTAACCGCTGGTTCACGCAACAGAGAAGGATAAAATGAACCACGACAGATATACAATTACATACTTACGTACTATATGGTTCAAAGTCTATAAATAATATTGTAGACGGTATAATTAGAAGCCTTCTGTACTATTTCCGCACGCAGTAACGTCCTAAACGTATACACGGAAAACTTTAAATCGTAGCACAATTGAAGCCAGAAGAAATTTTAAAGTGAGCTAAAAAATGAAAAACAAGCCGAAGATTCAAGAATAACAGAATTACACTGGAAACTCTATTTGGTGGGGGGAGGGAGGGGGGTGCGTTTGAAAATCGATCGCGTATTACGCGGTAGGTAGTAGTTGACTGATATGATTGGAGTAATAAATGTCATTACGGATTATTTGATATCGCTGTAACTTTTTGAATAAAATTCAATGTCAAGATTTATTCATTATCGATACTTATCTTGTTTACAGTAGATTGCAGAATCGAGATATTCTGTTCGTAATTTTTTATGAAAATGTTCTTCGCTTTGATGAAGAATTATTAATACTCTTTTTTCGAAAACGATACTTATCGTACCATCTAATACTCAAAGATCAAAGCCTATCACAGTTTTCTGTTCCATCTTTTTTAAATGCTTAAAATATTAAACCTAAATTTAATATTTTTTATCATTTTATTAACACGAAATCTGTTATTAATTATTTACTGTAATATTGTACAAATATTTCAGTCTTCATTTTGCCATACTAATACATAATGATCGTGATCTATCTTGATCATCTATCTTTTCCAAACTGATAATGTATTCCTTCGTGGAATTTACCAGTTTCACTTCCTTATTGTTCATTTATCACCTAGTATCGGTAACAGATTATGTTATACGTGTTTCGTCGGCAAAACAAACAGAACTAAAGGATCTAAGAATCGCTCAGTAAGTAACAATGCGATTATGGCTGATTTCAGACAATCTGCGGCATTAAATTTTCTCACGTTGTCTCGTAACGATCGTGATTTTCCTTCTGATCCTTCAGATTAAACGTCCTTGAACATCGTTAACTAAATCATGAATTTATAACGAACCCCATTTTTCATAATTTTTTAACAAGATTCCAAAAGATATGAAAAGTAGACAAAACGGAGAGTTTATCTGAACATTTATCGAATAAATCGAAATTTTATTGCACGTATTTAAATATTTAAATAATCTATCATTCGAGTGTGTAATTTGTAATTATAAAATTTTATAATTCGTAAACTCGTAGAAGGCAATTAAAAACTCATGAATACACAAGTGTGTGTCACTTCATGTATGTACTTGTTGTATCGGGTATTTATGACATTCACATAATAATATCTACATTTAGCTTTCGAAAATTAACTTGCTAATACGAAGCGTATTTACCTTCATATTTTATAATAAACTTAATTATTTCGTTAGCAATGAAACATGTGCGTCTCGCAGAAATGTAAAAAATCGTAAACAAATATAATGTTCCTAGTTTTACTTAACTTCTTAATTTTATTTACAATGATTATTGTAACGAAGTGTCTTCAAGTGGCAATAACTCAAATTTAATCGTAATTTTTACAAACGCATAATCAAACTCGAATTTTATTCTTTAAGATATAGTTCATTCGAGTAACTCTGAAACGTAATTAATTAAAGCTTAGAAACGAAAGATTAAAAACATTTAATCCCCAATGGTGTATCTATTCCACTCTATATTAATATTAAAAAAACATACAAGTCGGCGTCAAAAGATGTCAATATTTACAATCATAAAAATCGCCACGTTAAATCATCTTTTCATCTACTAATCCCACTCATAACAGCACACTCACCAAACAAACTATCAATGATCGCAAACGAGTCACAATGCCTTTCACATTTTACGTAAGCAAAAAAAGAATACAACGATCGTGATAGAAACTTTACAAATGTCCCATTTACATATGTGCGTGTCTGTGTCAAGACTGCAATCAGTAAGATTAATCTCGTCTGTCGTCGACAACATGCTTCTCCGCAACCTTACTAGTTGGCACCGAATAATGGTACAATCGTCTTGTAACATGTATGACTGATAACTCGTCACGCTAGAGGGGCATATTCATTACTCGTCGCTTCAGATTGCATCACGTTAATATTAATTAGCGACAGAAACTACGATAAAGGTCGCGAACTCTCGTATGTTGAACCTTAACATTGGGGCAGTGAACGATATTTATGGAGTAGAGATGATATAGCACTGCACGTACGTAGCTGTGCGCATAGCATCGGATTCCATTGACTGTTAAGGGAATTAAAATGAGAAGAGAGAAGAATTTTCCATAACGATGCTACTAAACGGTATCGAGAAGAATCATTTCGTCGATGGTCTACAATAAAAGATTATAATACGTACTTGAGGCGGATAAGTCTCCTACGTGAAAATTACATTGAAGAAGAAGAAGAGAAAGAGAGCGATATAGATCCATGCGTTCCTTCAAGAAAAAAGAAGAAAAAAACCGACTAGATGAAGTAAGTAGTTCGCAAAAATATAACGTATCGTACCTTCGTGACTTTCCATACGAAAGTCGTATTCAGCTCTCCGCGGCTCACCGAATTAAAAAAAAAATCGTTTTTGTAAGTGTGCTTTAGATACCGAAAAAAACAAGTTTTAAAAATCATGTAACAAGCACATTTTTAAATCTGAGACGTTATCCTCTTTTGTTCTCCCGCCCCTGCCTTTTCTACGCCCGTTGAGATCGAATTCTCGCGATATTTTGCAATTCGTAGCTGCCTCTTTGGCACGAACAATTAATGTCACGTTTTTAGAGGATTAGACGCTGAAACTATTAAAAGAGTTGCTCGTCAGAATATTCCTTTTAATCTGTGACGGATGAAAAGAGAGAGAGAGTGCGTTTCGTCCTGGGACTACCGGTGGACTCGTCAGTAAGGCTATGCCCGGTAGTCCCTGCCTTAGACGTAGATGGAGTCTCGCTAGGTGCGGTATTTATATCAATCGCTCGTATATTCGACCGCTAGCGAGTTAGACAGACAGACTCGTTGTCGTCGTAGTCCTCTAGTTTTGGCGGTTGGTACCCGCGGATCGCCCGGGAGGTGTTGCGCCGCGTTGATGCCTCGACCTGTCGGCGTCCTGTTGATACCGATCCGCCACAAATCTTTCACACGATGTAAACTTCCGTGGTAATCGACTTTGAAGTTTATTATCTCGTAATCTTTTCATCGAATTTTAATCCTTTTAGGCTTAAATCTGCCGAGTTTCTGAGCACTGCGTACACATGCAAGCAAAATTTCTCTGAGAAGCGGAAAACTTCGAAATTTTTTTCGAATGGAATGGTTTTCCACGCTTATTATAGCTTTAAATCGCGTTACATCTACAATTAGTCTTGAATTGTACCTCCGTAAAAACAAAAACATGTTTCTCCACTGTAACAGCACGAACGACTCCCACGCATACGTCGAATACTCGCTGCGATTCGAATTCCAGGTATTTGTAGCTCGACGATATTTCTCGAAACACTCTGAAATTGGAATATTCTAAGATTTCTAAGATTCTCCAAGAAGAGATTTCAAGCACTTCTAGGGAGAAATTTCTTGGAAGATTATCTCTGTACTCTTTATGAACATAACGTGAACTTGGCATTATAATATACAGCATGTTGAATGCTGAAATTATCGATTTTATATACAGATTGTCACGACCGTTCGCGGAGAGACGTTGTTGGAATAAACTGTGATTTATAACTTGTTATATCGGTGTCTTATTCAATTCAATAACGCACACAAATACAAAGGAAGGGTATTGCAGATTTATGGAGATTATGGAGAAAGATATTAAATTTGTCAATAAATGCTTTGTTGCAGTTGGTACGACCGTTCGCGGAGAGATGCGGTCGCGAGGACGCGTCAGCGAGAGGCGTAAATTCTCGCGACGACTATGTTAATCGACGCCGCGAAATAGTCGTTCCCCTGTTTCGGTTAAGACAACAGAGGTGGTTTAATGAATGTAACACTGTATTAACAGGTTAACATGGAATGATATATTTTACAATAATATGATGAATATGTTACAGAAATTTGACTCGACTTTACGATATCTCTAGATAAATTCGTTTGCTCGTCAGATTTGTCGAAGTGTCACGTTTGACTCGTCAGAAGGAACTGATCCTCTTCGATTATTCCTTTGTCTCATTTGGAAGATGACCCCCACTATGCTCGGGTCACGCCACCGCTCGCGCCTATGATCACGTATGCCTCTTCTTGCGTGAAAAACGTAACGGTCAAAAATCGACGTTTCTAGAGCTCGCTGCTTGGCAACAACTATGCTCTCGTCGATACATTGTATATGATCCGACGGGCAGATAGGGCGGTCTGCCTGCGATACTGTAGGGCCGCGAGCGACGGTTAGAAAATACAGCCTGTGGTAAGCCTCGTGGCGTAACACAGATTTTACGTTAATTTTATTCGAAAGATTTAGGTCAAATTTTTCCTTCGAAGAAGATTTTTCTGTCTTCAAAAGCGATTTTCCATCATTAATCGAAATATCATTTTTGCAATGGCTTGCTAGTGGGATTACGTGTTAAAACGTTCAGCTTTAAAGAGGATTATCTCCATCTCGGCGAGACTAGGCTCTCTAAAAATTGATGAATCCTGTACAGACAATATCTATAGTAAGCAACGCGTCGTCAAAACTTCAAAATATTATTACCCCGCTTTTATGTCGCAGATGTCGACAAAAATATTAATGAGATTTCCTAAGATAATCTCATACTTATTTGTATCGTTAATTCAATCGACTAAGGAACAAGTGGTGAAGAACTATTAGCAGAATCCAGGGAAGGTTTTACTGGCAAGTTTTATTACAAAACATCTAAGAACGATTTACATCATAATAAAAATAATCGGGCTATCTCGTCGCGTGACATGCGCACGAGGTCTCTGCGATTGCTAATCGATCTACAAATACACGTACATATGTACAAAACTCGTGGTCATACACCACGTTGTCCATATTATTTTCATCTCGTTAATATATTTTGTATATTTATGATGTTATTATTTTACTAGTATAACGATTATTGCACTATATTCTATAAGATGGAGCTTTTGTACGAACAATTTCAGGAACTTTTATAACAAAGGAAAGTACTAATTTTTAACATTAACTACCCACGACAATTTACGACAATTATTTTAACCTACGTTCTTACTCTAATTTTTATTCGCTCGCCTAATGATTGAATTTTTAATCGATCATTGTTGATGAAAAATTGCGATGATAATTGCATTGCGGATCTTTATGCAAATGCATATTTTCGTGGATACAATAATACAATTGAAAGATTTGATACAATCGAAAGGACTTGGGCAAAAGTATGTTTCTATCCATTAAATATCATCGATAGTGCTGTACTTTTGGATATTTTACAAAATTTTGCGTCATACGCATTCTATAAATTTTCGTATCTTCGAATCACCCATAATTGCATAAAAATCCGCTGTTTTGTGATAATGAATATTAATGACGGTGGAATTTAAGATTCCTGGATTCAGTAACTTGTTTACTCTAATACATGTATTGCACGTTTTTGGAAGACTAAAGATTCTTTGCTCGAGATCAACGCGACAAGTATTGTACTTCGTGGTGAACGTTTCGCTACAGCCTTTCGACCTCTGTGATCGAGTTTTCGCTTTTCCTCGATTTTATACTCGATCTCCGTAGCATGCTACTCCTTAAAGGTTCACCGCGAAGCGACGCCCTTGTCACGTAAAATAACAAAATAAAAAAAGGAATTTGAGATAAAAATAAAAAAGAAAACTTTATTTTTTTTCTAACATCAATACACTTTACAATCTACTTCCGAACTCTAGGCGTGACTTTCTAAGACTGACTCTTATGATTTTACTTTCGATCGGATCCGATTACTTTCTTTTGTCATCCCTCAACATCCCCACCGTCCATGCATTTGTTAGGCGTCCGCGATCGTTGCCACGTGCTCTTTCTTCTAGAACCTTCGGTGGAAGGACCGTTGGGATGTTGATGGTTCATTAGGCACTTCAGCGATATACATTGTCGCCGAGTGCCGCCACATCTTTATCTCTATCGTCAGTCCGTCGGATTTGAAGTATGACGGTCGTGATTGATCTTGGTCCTCTAAGATCGTAGTAGAATGGAATTATTTAAATGTAGATCAAAGGATATGTTTACGCTTTTTTTTTTCAGGGGTCGCTATGAATTGATTTTCTGCATGTGATGGTACAAAAGTTATTTCGTTAATCTTAAATATAGCAATTTTACAATATTTGTTAGTGTTCGAGAAGCTAATAATTTCAGAGGCGTAATCATGTTGTAGTTTTCGATCGTGAATTGGTTGGGTTTGTATACAAAGCGTAATTCCTATCCCGTGAATTTAAGGCAACTAATTAAGGGTATTGTTACTAGTGCTAGGGTCAGCATTATCCTGAAAAAAGTACGCTTTCAATCGGTTACCATGTATCTTTTTCTTAGCATTGTCGATAGAAATAATGTAATAAGGATTTTTCACATCGTTAATCCTGTAGGGTCCTAACCATTCAATGTCCAACTTATCTCTTTTATGGTCGTTGTGAATTAAAACAAAGTCTCCTTTCCTAAACACAGTCTGAGTTTTAACAATCTTTCTTTCTTGGTCTCGCTTGTATCGTTGCTTCTTCTGAATAAGTGTTTTGTGAGCTGTTTCCCAATATTTATTCAACTGTTTTTGCCAAAGTGAGTACATATCATCATAGGTAAGTGTGGGAAATTTGGATATTGCGGAAGGTAAGTCAGCTTTTCGCCCAAAGGTCAATTCAAAGGGAGAGAATCCTGTTCCTTCATGTTTCGCGGTGTTGTACCCTAAACAAATGAAATTAAGTACTTCATCCCATTCTTTGTCATTGTCGTGTAATGCAGTACGAATTAAATCTTTAACTGAGGCATGCGTTCTATCGAGGGATCCGTTACTTTGTGGGTGAAATGAAGTTGTTTTGATGTGTTTGATTTTAAAAGCTTCTTCAAATTTCGTCATTAAATCACTAACAAAATTTTGTCCCTGATCTGTTAGGATCGTTTTTGGTGCCGAAAATATGTAAATATAGTGTTCAATGAGCGCGTTAATTATGGATTCAGTTCGTTGCGTTTTAAGGGGAACTAGTATCAGATATTTCGTAAGTTCATCGTGTATTGAAAGTATGTATTGGTTTCCGCGTTTGGTTTTCGTCATCGGTCCTATGATGTCCATAGCGATTTTGTCGTTAGAGTTAAGTGGCGTGTCTGAGATTTGTGGGGATTCTTTGGGTCTGATACGTGTTAGTTTCTCCTTTCGACACGTGTCGCATGTTTTCACAAAGTTTTCTACTCTTTCTAAAAGTCCGGAAATTTTGAATTTATCCTTGATCCGTTGATACGTTTTCTGTATCCCTAAATGTCCTACGGTGTCGTTATGGTTTTCCTTTATTGCTTGCATTATTTCGTTTTCGTCTAGTTTTTAGATGGGATTAGGTGCATAAGTAATTTTCTTGTACGTGTCGTTAAAATATATTAGCATGAGTTTAATCTGTGTTTTCTCTAATTCAGTGAAGTCGTTACTTCCTATGCCGATTTTTGTTGTATCTTTAAGAATTTTGTAAAGTCTTCTGATCCAAAGTGTCTCGTCGTATTCTCCTAAGTCGTTTCGAGTTAATTGGTAAAATGTTTGGTCATTTGGTTTAATTTCTAAGAGCTTCGGATTCTCGTTGTTGTCTTTCCATGCGTTGAATGAATTAGTGTGATCAATTACTGGGTCGAGGTTAACTACTTCGTCGCGAGTTACTGCGTGAACTCTAGATAAAGCGTCTGCAGCTGTGTTATCTTTACCCTTTGTATATTCGATTTCATAGTTATATTCTTCGAGTCTAAGTCTCCAACGAATCAGTCTGCTAGAAGGGTCTTTGCAATTGCGTAGCCACTTAAGAGCTTGGTGGTCGGTTCGAATAATGAAGCGTCGTCCTAACAAATATTGTCTTAATCTTTTCACGGCCCATACGATGGCTAAGAGGTCCTTTTCTGTCGTGGTATAGTTTCGTTCGGGTGGATTCAGTGTTCTTGAAATGTAACAACAAGGATGACCGTCTTGCGACAGTATTGCTCCTAGTCCTTCGTTACTTGCGTCGGTAGTTAAGGTAAAGGTTTTGTTAAAGTCTGGATAAGCTAATATTGGGAAATTACAGAGTTTGTCTTTTAAAGTATCAAAGCTAATCTGGTGTTCGTCAGTCCAATGGAATGGTGTGTCCTTTTTTGTTAAATCTGTAAGGCTTTTCGCGATTTTGGAAAAGTTTCGAATAAATTTGCGATAATAACCTGCTAAACCTAAGAATGATTTCACGTCCGTGGCATTGCGGGGTAATCGAAAGTTTTTTACAGCGTCTAATTTCTTGGGGTTTGGTTTGACTCCTTCGGATGAAACTACATGGCCTAAGTATTCTAATTCCGGTTTTACGAATTCACATTTGTCCGGTTGCACTTTAAGTCCTAATTCTCTGAGTCTCTGAAATATTATCGCGAGGTTTTCGTTATGTTCTTGAATCGTTTTTCCGAATATCACTATGTCATCCAAATAAACAAAGCAGTATTTTCGTACAAGTCCAGCTAAGGCTCTGTCCATTAATCTTTGAAAGGTAGCGGGTGCGTTTTTAAGTCCGAATGGCATTCGATTGAAATGAAAATGCCCTTGCGGTGTCGAAAAAACGGTATATTTTTTAGATTTCTCGTTCATTGGAATTTGATGGAATCCTGAGGATAAATCAAGCGCCGAAAAGAATTTTGCGTTTCCTAGTTGTGTTAAAATGTCGTCTATATCAGGTAAAGGGTAAGCGTCTTGTTCTGTGAGTTCATTTAGTTTCCTGAAATCGATAACTATCCTCCATTTCTGTTTTCCTGAGGCGTCTAATTTTTTCGGAACTACCCATACCGGAGAGTTATAAGGGGATTCGGATTCTTCTATAATATTTTTCTTCAACATGTCTCCTATTTGTCGCGTAATCTCGTCACGGCGACATTCCGGTGGTTTATACGATCGTGTGTTAATAATTTTGTCTTTGGTTAACGAAATTGTGTGCTGAGTTAAATTAGTACAGGGTAAAAGATCGGTTTCTAAATTAAAGATGTCAATATAATGAAGGATAATCTTTTCGATGGATTCACGGATTGGTTTTTCAATGTGATCTGTTCTCACTAGGCTTTTTAGTTTTGATACGTTGGAAAAGTCATGAGAATTTTGAATATTGCTAGAAATTTCAACGTTTTGCTCACCAGTGTTGATAAAACATACTTTAGTTGGTTTGCCTTCCAAATAGATTGTTTGAACTCTGTTTTCTCCAGGAGTCAAATGTATTGGTTTCTGAAATAAAATGGTTTTGTCGTTTAATTGGATTTTGTCATTGGATATTGAATAGTTATACTTCTCTAAACATGGTAGCCCAATGATTCCGTCTTCGATAATAGGGAAATTGTTCGGTACTATGTGAAAAATGTGATTTTGTCCAAACATTCGTTTCGTTACGTATTCGTTAGTTTCGTATTTGTCTCGTCCCATAGAAAATTTTTGTTTAGGCCCTATTTGTATCGCGTTGACAGTTTTGTTACGTTTCACCAGGTTTATCCCTGCTCCTGTGTCGACCAGAAATACTCGCTCTTCGGTTCGGGTTGACAAAGGTATTGCGAGTAATCTTTCCGTGGCGATGTTGACTCGTATGTCTCGTACGGTTCGTCCATCTCCTGGTTCGATGTTGTTTCTTGTATTTCGTCCCATTCCTGGACTGCCTGAATCCTTGCGGGTGGTCGATCGCGCTGGCTCGGTGGTAGAAAATTTTGACACTTGTTGGCAATGTGTCCCAGCTTTCCGCACTTGAAGCACTTCATCTGCGCGTGTTCAGCAGGTGATCTATTTTCTACTTGGTTAAATGTAGCAGGTTTCTGAGCTACTGGCGTGTTAGGCGATCTTGATGGTACATTAGATCGTCTTACCTGCATATGCTGGTTGTCGGGGCGATTACTAACCGCAGGTAAGCGATTACATGACCAATTAGGTTGTCGTTCTTCTCGCAAGTAGCGTTCTACATCGGCTGCCTTTTTTTCAGCTTCCGGAAGATTCAAGGGTTCACTGCTTAATAGTATTCGCCCTATGTCGCGTCTGAGTCCCTTTAGGTACACACGAACAGTCTTCTTCGTGATTTCTTCGGTCATAATTTTACGTGTTAGTGGTTGTGGGTACTCATTGGTTACTGCGTACAGCAAACGGTTGAGTATTCTTCTAAACCGAATATTAAAACTTTGCACTGATTCTTCGCGTCCCTGTCTCAACTCTCGTAATTGTTCTTGGTACTCATCCGAAGTCACTTGTGCTGCTAAGTTATTTCTCAGTGCGTCGTACAGATCACCGTAACACTCAATAGGAATGTTGCGAACACTTTGGGCTGCTTTCCCCACGATTTTTTCCACTTTTATTGCTTTTAGCAATAGATCTTGCTCCATACAGCGATCCTTCATACTTCTCACTTCTTTGATGAAGTCTTCAACTCCTACATCATCATCTCCGTTGAGCGTTGGGATGTAGCGTATTGCATCCTTAGCTCGTAGAGTGGGAGGAGCGGGCGGAAAATAACCTCTTTCTTCCACCTCGGGTTGTTCGATGTCGAGGTGGACAGGTGGGGTGTCTGGAGCTGCTAACCCTGACAATTTGCGTGCTTTTGCCATATTCACGGTGCGATTGATTGCTGTCGACGCACTTTCATTGTCTTCGGTGATAATGGAAGCAAATTCATCGGTCGCAGGGGATCCGAACCCAGTCCGTAGCGCTGCGACGGTTTTCCCGAGATTCTCGATTTCTGCTGCCCTGTGTCTGTTCTCTTCGTCATTTTGCATAGACAAACGTAACATTTCCTCTCGTAAAAGGGCAATGTTCTCGTTCTGTTTTTGAATACTGTCCCATATTGCTCGCAACATTGGGTCAGTTGAGGTTGAAGTTTGAGATTCGTTTGCCTTAGACATTATTGCGCTGATTTATAATTTTCAGACGAAGACGAGTCTTGGCTACTGAAGCTAAATTTTCTTTCACGGTAACGTACAAAGGAATTCAGTTTACCTTTTATTGTTACTTCACTTGGTTCGTGATAGTTACTTTGTTGTTGCGGATGACCGTAGTCCCAAATAATTCGATCTTCCGTAGATGATGAATGTCTTTTGGTTTCCGAACAAACACTTTTCACTATACTGGCAGGATCGCCAAAATGTAAAATAACAAAATAAAAAAAGGAATTTGAAGTAAAAAATAAAAAAAGAAAACTTTATTTTTTTCTAACATCAATACACTTTACAATTTACTTCCGAACTCTAGGCGTGACTTTCTATGACTGACTCTTATGATTTTACTTTCGATCGGATCCGATTACTTTCTTTTGTCATCCCTCAACATCCCCACCGTCCATGCATTTGCTAGGCGTCCGCGATCGTTGCCGCGTGCTCTTTCTTCTAGAACCTTCGGTGGAAGGACCGTTGGGATGTTGATGGTTCATTAGGCACTTCAGCGATATACATTGTCGCCGAGTGCCGCCACATCTTTATCTCTATCGTCAGTCCGTCGGATTTGAAGTATGCCGGTCGTGACATTACCCAATAACTGAAAACCCCGAAGCCAACATCGCTTGTCTACTGTTTATGGCCTGACTTCGTCGCAGTCTTTTGTCTACGCGCTGTCAATGGCTTCAGTGCTTGAGAAAACTAAAAAGACCAGATGTAGAATTTTCTTAGAAGTGGTAACCATTTCAACATTCAGGAAATTTGGCGTTCCACTTTTTTGACAAATAAATTTTTTAACACGCTGTACATAGTAGTAGCAATATGCTTCTGTTCATAAATTTTTAAGGACTAACGAGTGATGGCTAAAATCTTCTGGAAGTTAATCAGAAGTGTGTCCTTGTCAACATATATCAAGGCCCAAGGTATTGGTGCTGGCTTCCCTTTTGTTAGTATTTATTTGACTATGTAATTGTATATATGTACTATTTGATCCGCTTCAATGTGATTTCGGCCTATTTTCAAGAAGGAAAGGGGAAATATAACCCTCCCTCCTTTTTATCGATTTACTTTCGCGTTTCGTCTCAAAATTATGTTAAATTTTGCTTGTTACAGTACCACGCCAAAAGAATTTACTTATAATTCTCAATGAGAGTTGATTGAAAATAGTTCGGTCGAGTAATAATAACTCCATTTGATTTTAGGATTGAGTTCGACTCTATTTTATTTTGAATTTCTTGAATTTCCTTATAAGATTTCGAGTATGTTGCTAGTCCGTGATTGAATGTTGCTTTTTTCACTATGAAGTGATATGTGTCATCAACGGCATCAAAAGACACAATGAGGAACCGAACGCACAAGACAAGATAGATAATTTATTTTCTAACTGTGAGCACAAGAACTACTACATACTTAATCCTTAAAGAACAGGGCACAGTAGATAATTATTATTATTAAATAATCTCCATTGAAGTACTTTTTACTATCAACTCAACATATGTATAAATATATGTATATAAATCAGATGAATGCAAATGAATT
Source organism: Bombus vosnesenskii (assembly GCF_011952255.1). Taxonomy (NCBI): domain Eukaryota; kingdom Metazoa; phylum Arthropoda; class Insecta; order Hymenoptera; family Apidae; genus Bombus; species Bombus vosnesenskii. The sequence goes on from NW_022883190.1 coordinate 15,222, forward strand.
TTAGAGAATTTTAAAGAATGCTTTGCACTGTTTCGGTAAAGTTATAATTCAGTCCTAAGCGGTACAAAGTAAAGTGTATAATTTATTTATTTTAATTTACAATGAAGAACGCAAGAATGATCATTAGATCGCTTATGCAAATAATAAATTTTCATTATTTTTAAAAATGCAATAATTATTTTAAGTTTAACTGGGAATTGTCAAGATTTATAGCTACTTCGTTTATGATTAATAAATATTGATTGGGTGAAACTATAGAACCGTAACGTCTTTTCCGATTTCAATGACTTTTGAATATGTTGTCAAGTGCATGATTGCGAACAACTACCTTCTTTAACTATCTAAGAAATCTATCTATATCATTACAATGAATTCTGTTTATAAATTACATATCATATATGTAGGGTTTACATTAGAATTAGGGTTAGGGGCTTGAAACGAATCTGCGTTTGGGTTACACGTTGTCGTTATGCAATAGAGAAGACATTGACTAGTGTAAATACGATTATTATAGAACCGGACAAGTAACCGTGGTAGTTAGGTACTCGAGAAACTAATGACAATGATCCTAGGTTCAATAACGAATCCGCGGTCGACGGGATGATAGATGAACGTACTCACAAAATCTAAGTCGGACGCGTAATATTCACTGGTCGTAAAGAGTTACTCCTTTCATCAGTGAGATCGCGAGCGAGAGAATGCCTTTCCCGTCCCGATGATGCCACAGAGGAAAACTATAATGGGGTGTGTCTAAGGACACGAGATCATCGGATTCGTCGAGAAAAGCCTTCGTTCAGAAAGTAAGGGAAATTAGCGTTGCTGCTAATTGGTCAATCTCCATATCGGTGGTTAGAAAAAGATGCTAGCCGCCCTCGAGGGAAAGTTGATAGTGGGAGACGCCGCTCGTTGAAAAATATGTCTCCCCTATCTTCCTGTAGTTGGGACAAAGACTGTTTGTCTGCTTGAAGGACTTTAGTTAACTAAACCTTAAGATTTATAACGGGCCCTCGGGCTAGCCGAACATGTACTGCGGAGACGCATCGACATCTGGCAATCATCTTACTCGAAGAATAGGGTCTGCGTGTGGCGAGCCACGGGAGAGAAACCGTTGAAATGTTTACTGTCGCGTGTCGCCACGAATATTTCTTTTAAGGAGAGCTATAGAATTACTCCATACCTTTGTTAGGCAAAGCGTTCATCCCTTGTCCGCGGCTACGTTCGGCGACTGACTGTCGCCTCGAGTCCAAGCTCATTATCACAATTCTCGAATAATTACAATCGGGTTGAATAACTACAATTGTTCAATTACAGCTATAGTAGACTCTAGGTTACAATGTTGCGGGATTATCCAAAATTCCAAAGGCTCCGGTGTTCTTTCATCTCCGACATATATATATATATATTCAAAGACAAGCTATATTTGTAATATCTATTCCTATTGATAATATATACTTATATATTCATAACAATAAAACAAATCTCATCTATACTACTTACCAATACGTATGCATATATGTATATAATTATAACCCAAGTAGCATTCATAATATTTATTTTCACTGATAACATGTACGTAAAACCTAAAATAAAACAAAGGTTTTAACAACAAGAAAAAAAAAGAGAAAAAAATACATATAAATATAAAAATTTTCTTTTTCTATATATATATATATATATATTAATAATAATAAAAGGTTATTCTTATTTCTAATAAACTCGAAAGTAAAATGACAAATGACAACATTATACCATGATATACCGACACAAAGACACACCACACAGAAGAAACTAATAGAGAACGCTTTAAGCTTGGCAAACTTACCGCCCGACGAATTTGCATACACCATAACCAAAACCCAGGACACATGGCTCTGATCACAGGAGAAGCGGTTCATATAGTCGAATGCATTCCGGTACAAGTAAAGGTACGACATACAACAGAATGCTACTCGGAGCTATCCGTTTGGCAAGGGAATCACACCACAGGAACTCCGCCCGGACGTGCGCCAAACGTGGCGATATTCAGCACCATCGTCGTTGGCCACGAGCGGAATATATACCCAAAAAGACCTCGACGCACTACGGGACCACGTCATGTTCCCGGCAGAAAAATCTGCAGTCTTGAACACATTGGCCAGAGGAGCGACAGGAAAAACAATCGTCCCTGGAACAGTAAACATCCTGGGAATGATGGACGAAAACACATTAACGACAATAGCGAAAAATACCGTATCAAGCTTATGGACTGGTTTCATGGAATTTGGAACTGTCAGTGCAGCAATATTTGGAATACTCGTAATGTTTAAATTAATCAAGACGATAATAGATATAGCCATATACGGATACCAGTTACGTGGAACTTACGGATGTGGAATCGCCCTATTAGGAGCAATATGCGGATCAGTCACCCACCTGCTCCTATACCTCAAAGGAAGACGAAATATCGATGATCAAACATCACAACCTCAAGGGATATCGATAACACCGGTAGTCACTCAACAACCAACGACATCTACGTCCGCCTTGAGCGAACTCAGAGACACCACCAGTCAAATTTCCTTTGGAAATTTGAACTCCAAGGGCGGGGGGGTCACGTCCCGCGCTCCGCACGCGCCGTAACAAGAACAAGAAAACCATTCTATACAAAACGCGCGAATAAGGATTTGAATGCACAAACGAACACACGGCGCTACGAAATTAAAGGAAGGATTAACAAAACGAGGGCGACTAATAGATCCAACCAATAAACAAAACACATATACACACAACTCTAAATAAACCTACCAATAACCGACTTGCAATTTGAAAACTTGTGGTTTAATATAATATAAATCCAACCAGTATAAAATAAAATAAATAGAACCAGCTGATGGATTGAACGAGTTACGAACCAAACAAATAAACCAGGAAATAAGAATAACTACAAAAGGGGAAATAATTGAAACGCCAGGAATACATGTATATATAAATATATTTTAATCAATCAACTTGGAGAGTTACATATAAGTATAAACATATATGCCAGACATGTAATAAACTAGTAAATATTAGAGACAGTACTTCCAATACTATGCAACAAATACAATATTATCAATTTATGAAATATAAGTATATATGAAGTCAAAAACTAATAGTCTAACGAATACATAAAACATACAATATTGTATTATTAAAGAAATAAAAGTTACATTGTCAGAAACATATATATATGTGTGCGCATTCTATCAAACAGTAATCTAAGATACATACTTAGCTAGCCTACATTCCGGTAAAGAGTTATAAAATAAGAACTACATTACGAAACATCCATGTCTATATATAAATATATATAATCTATATTCTAAACTAAATTACTACTAACGTGTGCGCATTCTACATTATTAAATCAAATTAGTAATCTAAGATACATACTTAAAACTAGCCTACATTCCGGTAAAGAGTTATAAAATAAGAACTACATTACGAAACATGCATGTCTCTACATAAATATATAAATAATCTATATTCTAAACTAAACCACTACTAATAATCTACAAAAGAAATAGAACACACAACGCAACACTTGGGACTAAGCGACAACCTATCGATAGGCCAAACGCTCAAAATAATTAACACCGCAACGACTTGAGGAATTCTATCATCAAACACAAGTATGTAAACACACATTAAACACACAATAATCTAGAAACAAAACCTTCAATACTATGTTGCCACAATACAAGATATATATGTATATATGAAATCAAATGATTGATACATAACCTCAAATACACATTATATCGCTAAGGAATCTAAATGAAAATCACATTGCCAGAAATATATACATATATACGTGTGCGTATGCGTGTTCTATCTTGTTAAATGAAGTTAATATAAAATAAATAATTGACATTTCATTTCGTATGAATACTACACTGCCAGAAGAAATATGCATATGAATACGTATATATATATATGTGTGTGTGTGTGTGTGTGTGCGCGTATGTTTTATATTATCGAACACTCTATAAAATAAACTACTCAAAACAATAAATAACGCTATCGAAGAATTACAAAACATTAGTCATATTAAAATGACACACAACATAAATATATATATAAATATATATATATTATATATAAATATATATGTATATTCACACGAACAATACTATTGTCACTTTAAACAATATTAATAAATAAATGTTCTAATTGCGGTAGAATAAGGAAAAACGAGCGACAGACGGAAAATTACTTCGATAACAAAACTAAAGACCCGCCACTATAACTTTACTAATGACATTTATGAGCAGCCATGTTCTATGCGCAACTACACTGTCAAATACAAATGTAAAAAAAAATATATATATATAGATATATTATTAATTAAAAAAAAGGGGGAAATATAAAATTAAATATATTTAACAAACATAAAATAGATAACCTTAACATTTAAAATGTATATATATATATATATATATATATGTCGGAGAGAGAAGAACACCGGAACACCTAGAACTTGGGATAGTCCAGCAACAGTGTACTCCAGGGTCTACTATAGCTGTAGTCAACCATGACAGTTAGCTAATCCGATTGTAATCGTTCGAGACTGGTGATGGTGAGCTTTGGCTCGGGGCGACGGCCCGTCGCCCAACGTAACCGCGGTCGACGGGACGGGCGCTTTGTCTAGCAAAGGTATAGAGCGATAGTATGACCTCCAGTACAGGAAGTACCGGGCAGTAAAACATTCCAACGGGCCCCTCAGACAATGAATACCCAAAGTTGAGGCACTTGCGCGACACGAGTACCGCTAGCCCGAGGACCCGCCATAAAACCTAGGTCACTTCCGGCAATTAAGAGTTTCCTAATGGACAGGCAGGTTGGTCCCAAAAGCGACCGATGGAGACACGGGGGTCGGGCATCCTCGGGACGGGCACTGGGGCATTCTTGCTAGAGATCTGAGCGAGGAAGCACGGAGCGTCTTACGATCAGGAGCAGTGCACGTTTGAGTTCTACTAAGCATATCTATCACCCCGTCGGCCGCGTATTCGTAACCGAACCGGAGACCATCGTCACCAGTACCGCAAGCATCTAATCCCCAGGTTGATCGCCGGTTCTGTACTCTCGATATTTGTGTTAATAAACGGTGTTTGCGTGATATCGCAACGATGGCTGCCCCTCAGGTCAACTCGCCGAACGCCCCCAACCTGATCCTCAATGCAACCTCGACATATATATATATGTCGGAGATAAGAGGACACCGGTGCCTTCCCTCTGAAATCTCGGGAAAATCCATAAAAACATTGTAATTAAAATCTACAGTTGTAACTAAACGATTTGCCGTCATTCTAACCAATTGTATTTGTTTGAGACTTGTGACAATGAGCTTGGGCTCAAGGCGACAATTAGTCGCCGAACGTAGTCGCGGTCAACGGGACGAACTCTCCATCTAACAAAGGCATTAAGTAATCCTATAGCTATCCTTAAAAGAAAGATTTGTAGCGGCACATGGCAGTAAACATTCCAACGGTTTCTGTCCCGTAGCTCGCCACACGCAGATCCTATTCTCCGGGCAGGATGTTTACCAGATGTCGACGCGTCTCCACAGTACGTGATCGGCTAGCCCGAGGACCGTCATAAACACTACTATCTAGTTACCTAAAATCCTTCAACAGATACACAGTCTTTGTCCCAGTTACGGGAAGACAGGAGAGACCTATTTTTCCACGAACGACGTCTCCCACTAGCAACCCTCCCTCAAGGGCGGCTAGCATCCTTTTCTAACTACCGATATGGAGATTGACCAATTAGCAGCAACGCCAATTTCCCTTACTTTCTGGACGAAGGCTTTTCTCGACGAATCCGATGATCTCGTGTCCTTAGACACACCCCATTATAGTTTTCCTCTGTGGCATCATCGGGACGGGAAAGGCATTCTCGCTCGCGATCTCACTGATGAAAGGAGTAACCCTTTACGACCAGTGAATATTACGCATCCGACTTAGATTTTGTGAGCCTGTACATCCACTATTCCGTTGACCGCGGATTCGTTATTGCACTTAGGATCATTGTCATTAGTTTCTTGAGTATCTAATTACCACGGTTACTTGTCCGATTCTATAATAATCGCAGTTGCACTAGTCAATGTCTTCCCTATTGCACAACGACAATGTGTAATCCAAGTGAAGATTCGTTTCACGCCCCTAACCCTAATTCTAATGTAAACCCGACATTTATAATGTAAAAAATGTATATGTAATACAAAAAGAATGTAGAATATAGGTACTAATGTTTAATCTGATTTTCTGTAATTTTGACAGTTTTGTAATCTTTTATTTTTATATTTTTATATTTTCTATATCTTTGTGCTCTTGTATTTTTTATATAATTCTATATTCAAGTAACAGTATAAAAAGGATACGAAAAGTATGGAATGGCAATGCATGTAACGGTACGTGAATGTTACGCGTGCGCAAGATAACCAGGAGAGGTTGTATAGGAATCAAGAGGTCGTTGGACAAAGAGAACGCTTTTTAGCATTAGTTCAGTATACCCACGTCGTTATTAACAAGATGTTTATGTATTTCCATTATCTTTGTTCTAAAATTCACTGTTATTTTGGGAATTTGTTAAAAAATCTCTTAAGCCTTTTAGGAGATGTATCACTCTAAACTGAGATCTAAACTCAGATCACAGGTTTTTTTTTTATTTTACAGATTAGATTCACAATTTGTCCAGTTTGGACATTTGGTAGAATTTTTTAGCTGTTAGATTATTATGTGGGTAGCTACCCCCAGTGGGATACCATCTTCGGGTTTGTTTGGTTGTGTCCTTTGTGAGGTCTGCTGGGTATTTCCCTTTCAGCCTTCTATCCATGTTTGAGGTGTTGATCGTTTCCGCAGCTAGCCAGTTTGGCTGTGTTCCTATTCTTTCTTTGTATTTTTCTGCGTGTCTGCTAATTTTCTCTTTGACCATTGGTATTCCCAGGTCCTTCCGTATGCCTTCGTTTCTAACGTACCATGGGGCGTTTACTATTGTTCTAAGAATTTTAGCTTGTATTGTCTCTATTTTGTTTATATGGCTCATTGCCGCTGCCCCCCATAGTGGTATTCCGTACGTCCAGATTGGATTTATGATCGTTTTGTATATTTTTAATTTATTTTTTATGCTTAATTTGGATTTTCGACTTGTTAGCCAATGCATTTGTCTCCTTGTTGTATGTATTTTGTCTATTATTGATTTAGTATGCTGTTTCCATGTGAATTGTGTTTCTAGGTGGTCTAGTCCTAGGTATTTGACTTGCCTTGTTTGCGGTATGTGCGTGCCGTTCAGTAGGATGTTTGATGGTGTCTGTTTTCGCAGTGTGAGTGTAATATGGTTGCATTTATCGGGGTTTGCTTTTATTTGTTTATCTTGCAGCCACTTTTCTATTTTTGTGATATGTTCTTGTAGTAATTTGACTGCTATTTCTGGGTTAGTGTGCCTGACTAGTACAGCTGTGTCGTCCGCGAGTGTCAGTATTTTGCTATTGGTAGTTGTTGGTATGTTTTGTGTATAGTATTGATCCTAAGACGCTTCCTCGCGGAACCCCTGCCTTGACGTCTTTAACTTCAGAGTATGTGTCCTTGATTTTTATTACGAAGGTTCTGCTGCTTAAATAAGATTTTATTAATTGGTATATTTGCTCCGGAAATTGTTTCCTGATTGTTTGTAGTAGGCTTTCGTGGTTTATTTTGTCAAATGCTTTATCTATGTCCATAGAGAGGGCTGTACAGTATTGTTTGTTTTCTAATGCTAGTATTATTTCTTTAATGAGCCTGTGCATGTGCTCTATAGTGGAGTGTATGTTTCTGAATCGAAATTGGTGATCTGGTATTAATTTTTCCTTCTCTATTATTGGTTTTATGCGGTTGCATATTATTTCCTCTAGTATTTTGGAAAACACAGGAAGTAGTGATATTGGTCTGTAAGATGCAGTTTGGTGTGGTTCTTTGCCTGGTTTAGGTAACATTATGTCCTGTGCTAGTTTCCACAGTTTAGGAAAGTATTGGATTCTTAGTATTGTATTGAATATTATTGTCATTAGTGTTATCGCTTTTGGCGGAAGGTTTTTCAAGATTTTACCATTGATTAGGTCGATTCGTGGTGTTTTATTGTTTTTTGTTTTCTCGATTATGTTTCTAATTTCTTGTGCTGTTGTTTTAGGTATGGTATAGTGGTTGTCAGTTGAGGTACTAGTGGTAAACGCATTCTCGTCCGTATGACATTTGGGGTTGTTGTTGTTGATATTATGTGGTATAAATATGTTTCAAAGGTGGTTGGAAAATTCTTCAGCTTGCTCTTCGTTGCTTCTTGCCCATGTGTTGTCTGCCGTCCTGATTGCTGTGACTAGTTTTATTGGTTTCTTCTTTTTTCGTGGCTTTCCATAGGGAGTAGTTGGAGTTCTCGTGAGCAGAGAGTGACTCTATGAATTTTGTGAATTCGTTATTGTTGTGCACTTTTATTTTGTTTTTTATTTCCTTTGCAAGTTTGTTTAGGTATTTTTTGTTTTCTCATGTTCTATGTTTTTGCCATTTTGCTTTCGCTTTTCTTTTTTCTCTAATTTTTTCAAGTATGTCTGATGGAATTATTTTTGTTCGTCTGTTGGTTGGTTCAGGTATAGTGGTTGTCCATGATGCTTCTTGGATAGTTTCTGTCAATGGTGTTACTGCCTGTTCGACGTGTTCGGGTGTTTCCAATGGGATGCTGCAACTGGTTTTGCTCTCGATTATTTCTTTAAAAATTTGCCATTTGGTTGTTCTGTTGCATAGTGGCCCTGGATTGCTATAAAGTATTAATTTGTTTCTGTAAGCAATTGGGCTGTATGCAATGAGGCTGGGTGTTATTTTTAGTTTATTTGCGTTTAATCTCTTTGTAACTGCAAAATCGAGTATTTTGCTCAGGTCTGTCGGCCAGTATGTCTTCCTGTGGATAATATATTGAGGTTGTTGTTAATGTATTTTTCCAGGGTTCTACCTCGAGGTGTGGTAATTCTTGGTCCCCATAGCGTGTGGTTCGCATTGTAGTCTCCCGTTGCGATATACTTGCCACCTAGGTGTTGAAAGTACTCTTCCCACGTTTGTGATGTCATTTTGTGTCGCGGTGGTACATATACTGCTGACAACTGTAAATGGTTGCTGCTAGTTTGTACAGTAACGGTGGTTGCTTGTATATATTCCTTACTAGCTTGGCTGTGTTAGTGGTGTTTAATGTCGTTTCTTATTATTACTGCGGTCCCCCCGTGTGATTTTTCTGAGGGATGCTTGGTATCATATATTGTGTAGTACGGTATTTTTATGTAACTTTTTATAGTGAAGTATGTTTCCGATACGAGTAGTATGTCGATATTATTATTATACAGGAATATTTTAGTTTCTAGGGCCCTTTGTTATAGTCCGTTAGAGTTCCATGCTGCTATTTCAAGCATGTCCATTTTTATTTTTTACTTAGCAAGTTTGTGAGTAGTAACATGACTGTTGTTTGTTGTACTTGTTGCCTTAGTATTGTGTTTTTCTCACTTACCATTTTTCTTAATATCTCTGTACCCTTAATGGATTGTTTGAGCATTTCTTTGATTTCTGTATCGTCTTCGGTGTTGTTGCTTTGATTCTGTTTGTTTGTGGGCGTTGTTTGTCTAATGTTTTGGGTTACTTGCGCGTAGCTGCGGTTTCCTTGGGGATCGGTGTTTCCGTTTATAGCTTTTGGTTCATTTTGTGCTTTCAATGTTGCTTTATTATCCGTTATACTTTGTTGTGGTTGGTAGTTATTGATTGATCTATTGCCAAGTGGTGGAAACTGTTTACGTTGTGATTGTTTTCTGATTTCGCATCCTTTATAGCTGGCTGGGTGGTTTCCATTACAGTTGTAACATTTTACTGTTAGGGAAGTGATACATTTACACTGTACATGAGAGTGTGTGTGTAAGGGTTAGAGGGCGTCAAGGTCTTAGTGGAGACAAAAGACTGTTGCCAGATGTTAGAAGAATCTAGGATAGTCGGTTGGCGACCAGCGTGCGTGCAAGACGTTCTTCAGAGAGTAATATAGATGTATAACTGTTGTGTGGGAAATATAGTCAATAATTTGTATTTCCAAATCCTCGAATTTCCTTAACATGGTAGCAGAGCGTGGTTACTAGTTTTGTAAGATATTTAGTGCGTGGTTACGATCTTGCGAGTGAGTTTTCAGTAAGGAAAAAAAAACTTTCAGAGGAAAAAATATACTTCGAGCACGTAGGAACGCTTGAGTAAGAAAAGAAAAAAAGAAGAATCAATTAAAATGGAGAGATCGGAAATCATGATACCTATATTCGATGGTGAGGATTATGGAATGTGGAAGCAAAGAATCACGATGTTTCTCAAATATAAGGAATGCGAGGTTGTTACAACTAGAATGAAGAACGAAAGAGACGATGAAGACTGGGACAAAAAGGATTTGAAGGCGATTAATATAATTTATAGTGCAATATCGAACAGACAATTGGAGTATGTTAGGGAAGGAAACACAGCGTATGATATAATAAAAAGGTTCGATGAAATGTACTTGAAAGAGTCGACGGCACTGCAGATCGTATGCAGAAGGAGATTGGAAAACATAAGACTGGAGAACTACAGTGATTCAGCATCATTCTTTAACGATTTCGAAAGATTAATAAATGAATTAAAAAGTGCGGGCGCACAAGTAAGTGAGAGGGAAAAGCTGAATTACATGCTGAATACGTTACCCGAAGAATACAGCTACATAGCGGACATAATAGACGCATTGAAAGAAGAGGATCAAACGGTAGCGTATGTAAAAAATAAAATAGAGATAGCAGAGAAGAAAAATAAATCCAATCGAGGAGAAAGGCAAACCAACGCCTTTTCTGCAAAAAACGAAGGATGCTTCAGATGTGGAAGGTTAGGACACTTTGCGAGAGAGTGTCAAAATGGCGTCCAAGCGGGAAGCAGTAACGGCTATTGGCATGGGCCAACACGTGGTCGAAACAGGAGGAAGAGGGAACAAAGGCAATACGAGCAGAGGACGTGGAAACTTTCATCGTCAATGAAGAACCGGCACGGGCGAGCATGGAAACTCAAGAGCAGGCATATGGACAGCAACGGCGCACTTAGTAAACAGCACCGAACGTAGTGGTATGAGTAAAAAGGAAAAATGGCATAGGATGCTAGGACACGTAAATTTTAAATATTTAGAGATTTTGGGTAAAGAGCAACTAGTGACTGGCATACCGAATGAATTTGAAAAGGAATTTTTGAAATGTAGGGTGTGTATAGAAAGCAAAATGCATAACTTACCTTTCAAAAATAATCGAACTAAGACTAGGGAAATAATGGAAAGTATTCATACGGACGTATGTGGTTCCTTTAAGACTACCGGATTCAATGGAGAAAAATATTTCATTTCATTTATCGATGATTATAGTAAAATAGCTAGGATCTATTGTATAAAATCAAAAGATGAGGTCTTTGATTCTTTCGTACAGTTCGTAAATGAAGCCGAAAATTTAACGGGCAAGAGGTTAACAATATTAAGATGCGATAATGGTAAAGAATATTTAAATAATCGAATTTATAAATTTGCTAGGGATAAAGGTATAAGAATAAATAATTACCCAACATACGTACATGAATTAAACGGGACAGCGGAAAGGTATAATAGAACAGTGATGGACATGGCGCGTTGCTTGTTAGCGGAAGCGAAAGTACATAAAAGGTACTGGCCGGAAATAGTTTGTACAGCGGCATGCTTGAAAAATCGAATATTAGCGAATACTATAGAAAGAAAGACACCTTTTGAAATATTCTTCGGGAAAAAACCAAGTGTTAAAAATCTACATCTATATGGAAGTAAAGTTTTTGTAAGAAGGCCAGAACAAAAAAGAGTTTCTAAATGGGATAAGAAGGCAGATATGGGAATTCTGTTAGGATATAGTGAAGTAGGATACAGAGTCTTATTAGGTGGGAAAATAACAATAGCTAGACATGTAGAGGTCATAGAGACAGACACTAAATGTATCGGTTTTGAGGAAAATTCATCAGAGGCAGATAGAAATGATAGCGAAGATAACTATTCATTGGATGGTATGGATAAGGAAGAGTTAGAAGGTAGGAAAGATGAAAATAATAGTAGTATTGAAAGCTCAAACACTCCTAGGAGATCTACACGTATTAAGAAAACTCCAGTAAGGTATCCAGAAAAGGAAAATATTTGCGAGATGCATGCAAATTATTGTAAAGTAGATATCCCTCGTACATTTGAGGAGGCGATTTGTTGTGAAAATAATGAAGTTTGGAAACAGGCTATGGATAAGGAAATAGAATGTCTCTATAAGAATAAAACTTGGAAATTGGTAGAAAGGGTAAAAGGCAAAGAAGTATTAGATGTAAAATGGGTTTACACGAAAAAATCAGAGGACAGGTATAAGGCTAGTAAGGGGATTTCAACAAAGAGACGTAGCCGATGACATATATTCTCCAGTGGCGAGTAATCAGACCTTTAAGATATTGCTATCATATTGTTGTCAAAATGGATTAATAATTGAGCAAATGGATGTAGAAACTGCCTTTTTAAATGGTGAAGTAAGCTCGGAGGTATATGTAAATCAACCAAAGGGATATGCGGACGGAACGAATAGAGTTTGTAAATTATCGAAAGCGCTTTATGGGTTAAAAGAAAGTCCGAGGGACTGGTATGAGTGTTTTGATAAGTATGTGACGAGATTAGGTTTTAAGAAGAACAATATAGAGCTGTGCCTATAGACTTATGGAGAGGGAGAAAATGTTGTTTATTTGTTAATATACGTAGACGATTTGTTGATTTGTAGTAAAAACAAAGGGAAGATACAAAGTGTAAAAAATTATTAACTGATAAATTTGAAATGAAAGATTTAGGTGAAGTAGAAGAATATCTTGGAATAAATATAGAGTATGATTATTTAAAAAATGAAATGAGAGTAAGCCAAAAGAAATACATAGAATCATTAGCAAACAAATATAAATTACATAACAGCAAATTGTACTGTACACCTATGGAGACCAACTTAAAAATTGAAAAAGCTGAGATAAATAGAGAGGACATTGGATACAAGAATTTAATTGGCGCATTGCTGTATATTAGTGTAAATACCAGACCCGATATAAGTTATAGTGTGAATTATCTGAGCAGATTTCAAGATTGTTGTAACGAGACACATTTTAAATATACCTTGCGAATATTGAAATATTTGTACCGGACTAGAGATTTAGGACTACATTATAAAAGAAATGAAAAGTGCGAAACGATAGATTGTTATGTGGACGCTGATTGGGCAGGAGATCATATAGATAGGAAATCGACTTCTGGGTATGTAATTAGATGGTATGGAAATGTAAGTGGATGAAAGTCTAAAAAACAAAGGTGTGTGACAAAAGCCTCGACGTATGCAGAGTATGTTGCTCTATCGGAAGCGGTGAGCGAAGTAATGACTATCAGAGAACTAATGAAAATCTTCGATGTAAATGTAGACGATAACCCTGTAAAAATCTATGAGGATAACTCTGGAGTAATGAGTATAGCAAAATACGGAACTTTTACAAAAATTCTAAACACATCGAAGTTCATTACCACTACGTTCACGAGTACGTAAAGGAAAATAAGATAAACATAATAAAAGTAAGTACAGAAGAAAACACTGCGGATATTATTACGAAGGCACTGTGTAGAGAGAAATTTGAAAGGTTTAGGTCATGGATGAATGTAAAATAAGAGAAATGTAAATAAAGCGATAAATGTTAAATATTTTGTTAATTCGACAAGTATGTAAATAAAATTAAGTGTACAGTATAAATGTAAGGAGGCGTGTTAGGGAAGTGATACATTTACACTGTACATGAGAGTGTGGGTGTAAGGGTTAGAGGGCGTCAAGGTCTTAGTGGAGACAAAAGACTGTTGCCAGATGTTAGAAGAATCTAGGATAGTCGGTTGGCGACCAGCGTGCGTGCAAGACGTTTTCAGAGAGTAATATAGATGTATAACTGTTGTGTGGGAAATATAGTCAATAATTTGTATTTCCAAATCCTCGAATTTCCTTAACATTTACTTCATTTATTTTCCCTACGTATGGACAGTGTGTTGTTAAATGCTTCGTATCGTATCTTGTCATATTGTTCATTGCTCTTGTTTGGTGACCAATTTTTGCTAATTCGTCACTTAATTTTTTTTGTGTTAGTTTTTGAATGTAGTCCTCTTATAACTATTTCGTAGCTCCTTTCCGTTTTCAGCTGGTATGTGTGGTACACAGCGCTTTTTCTTTTAATTCTTTTATCACTTTCCTATAATTTTCTGGGGTGTTTATTTGAATTTTTACTTGTTCTAATTTTGTTTGTTGTATTGTGTAGTTTTCCTTCCCAACTATATCGTTTAGTCGATCAATAAGCGGGTCTATTATCTGGGCGTCGACAAATATTGGTGGTGGTTTTGTAGTTTGCGTTGATTTAGTTGTGTTTTTGGTTGTTGGGTCGTCTATTTCTTCCGTAAGTGAGCTGAAGGGGTTTCTTAATGGTAATTCTTGCAGCCATCGCTGCTTTTCTGTATCTGAATTTCCTGTTATTTTTCGTTTCTTGTTATAACTTGCCACCTTCCAGCTTTCATCCTGTTGGGTTAATTCGTTATTGGTAATATTCTCTTCATTGTTTGGTCTTGTTTCCATATCAACTTCGTTTGAAGCTGAGCATTCCTGTTCTTCGTTTATTGGTTGGCTTGGTTTTGATATGTTTGTTGTTTTATTTATGTAGTATTGTTCGTCTTTGTTAATTATTTTTATCGGTGAGATGTGCTTTTTCATTTTAGTTTTGTTTGTAGTCTTCTTAGTAGAAGACACGAGTTTCCACCATTTAGCTATGGGCGTTGCCGTTCGTAACTTTCTCTTCCCCACTTGCCGCACTTTTTCTGAAGCACTGTTTTACACGTCCGTTTAGCTCGGTTGCTCTGGCAGAACTCGATTTACAGCATTGAGAACATTTATATCGAAAATTCTTTCTCGCATGAAGCTTCTGTATTAATACAAAAGGCACGAATTAAGATATATGATTATTCACAAGTATTAGAGCACTTGCTGATCTTATAGATTTTATAGAAAATGTGATACATGATTGACCAAGATTATTAAGAAAATGAAGTTTACATCCGTATGAGATTAACGATCCGAAATACACACTTTGTGAAAATTCGTGACAGTTGGAGGAAAATTAATGAATTAACGATTATGTGACAGCAATTAAAATCCGTCGATCTAAGGTCTTTATTAAATTAAATAGTTCAAAATCGTTTACATATTAGGTGATCTCATAAGTTTTTGTGCATATATTTATACACTTTTGTGTATATACTTCATGTGTCGATTTCTAAACATACGGCGATAAGGGACCAATGCACTTGAGCTTAGCTGATCGAGAACAGGCTAGAGTAGATCTTCGTGGGCATAAGATCGTAATATAGTGAACACAGTGACTTCTAACAGTAAAAAATCACGAGTGAAATGCGTATCCATTTTCGACATCTCATGTTATATGAATTTCGGAAAGAAAGTTCGGTAACAATTGCCAGGAAAAACATATGTGCTGTTTACGGAGAAAATGCGCTTTCATCTCGCACCTGTAGGAAGTGGTTCCAACGTTTTAGAGCTGGAAATTTCTGTTTAGAAGAGGAGGTACGCTCCGGGCGTCCTCCTCAGACAGACGGAGATAAAATTCGGGATCTTGTTGAAAAATCACCAAGTTTGACAGTTCAAGAGATGTCAAATGTCCTGAAAATACCTAAGACAACGATTCATAGGTGTTTAAAAAATGGGGATGGTGTCAAAGTTGAACGTTTGGGTGCCCCATGAACTTACGGAACGGAACCGTCTTGAACGAATGACAGCGTGCATGTCATTAATTGCACGTAATAAACGTGAACCATTCCTTAAACGCCCCTGGTAACTGGTGATGAAAAGTGGATACTTTTCGAAAACCCTGAACGGAAACGTAGCTGATCCCAACGAAATCAGCCACCTGAACGCTGTGCAAAACCAGGGTTACATCCACGTAAAGTTCTTTTGTGTGTATGGTGGGATTATAAAGGAATACTCTGTTTTGAACTTTTATCTAGTGGTGATACCATTAATTCAGACAAATATTGCGCTCAGTTGGAAAAATTAAGGGAAGCACTAGCTGAAAAACGGCCAGGTTTAGTGAATAGGAACAACGTTATCTTCCATCACGACAATGCTAAACCGCATGTCGCGAAAAGCGTTACAAAAAGTTGTCTGAATTTAATTGAAAAATTTTACCACATCCCCCATATTCCCCAGACATTGCCTCATCTGATTACCACCTGTTCAGAGCATTACAACACTTTTTAGTAGCTAAAAAATTTGAAAATATTGACACTCTCAAAAATAGCATAGAAAATTATTTTAAAGAAAAACAAGAGAACTTTTATCGAGACGGAACCTACCAGAAAAATGGGAAGAAGTTGTACAACGAGAGGGGGATTACATTTTTTCATGAAACTAAAAGGTATGTAAACGATCTTAACATATATAACCTCTCGAAAAACGGCACGAACTTATGGGATGACCTAATAATTAAACAACTATAAATATATCAAAAGATTATAATAAAAGAATGTAATAGAATATCTAATGTCCGTACTTGTAAATACAACGAAAAACGTAACGTGTAGATTGCAGATGTTTATGAATGTAAAATTTGCGAAAAGCATATGAAAGTTATACACATAAAATATACAAATATGGATATATGCACGAAAACTATGCGTATATGCACAAAGATATGTACAATTTATGAGTAATATGTCTAATATTGATTTATTAACGTTATGTGAATTGATACAAAAGGATATTTAACAATTTCGTTTTAAATAAAAATCTATTTATGACGACGCGCCAAATTTCGCATTACGATAAATTACGATAAATTATAAATTGCTTTTCCGTATCTGCAGCACTCGAATTGTACAAGTAATGTGTGCGTTTGAGGGCCCGACCTTTTGGTCGACCGCGCCATACCTGCAGTAAAAACGCATACTGGCTTCGCATTTAGATGTTCGCGTTCGACTTGGGAATGGCGCGCATAGATGGGCGGCGCGCGACTTGCCCTCTCCTTGCGGATCATTGGACAAGTTAAACCTACCCTTTCGGGCGGCAGCTCGCTTAGCTGGCGCCACGCGATACCTGCCACCATATAGCTCGGTCCCAGCAGGTTGGCTCTCCAGCCGATTATTTCTGCTCGACAACCATTTTGTATGCTTACCGTTTGCACCAACGGTCACAGGATTCCTCTCCAGCTCGCACGCTTCGTGCTTTTTTCTGCGCCCCGGTTCTTCGTTACTGTTGTTTTCTTGGTTCTATCTTGTTTATTGTTCTATCTTCGATCCAGTGTTCTGTTTGTTGTATCCGTTTATTTCTTCGTTGCGATTCTTTGGTTGTTGTTGTTGTCTCTATAAACTCGAAATATAAATGCAATTTCCTTTTAAATACAGTAACGAGGTTTATTCAATTTCGATAACATTGTATTAGTAAGATATCGAAGCTAGCAACTTTTCGTTGAAGTTTATTTTATATTTCTTAGATTATTCGGGTAAAGATAACTCCACACTGACGGCCTATTGTCCACAGACAGATGTCGTAGTAATCGGCGGACAATGTCTGTCAGTGAAACTTAAGGCGCGTACGGGCAGACTACAGGCGTCTGTAGACATTGCCTGCCGACAACACATGCCAAAACATGTATATAAACTGGCTGCAAGCAACGTCGCTTGTCCACTAGAAGTTTGCCGGGTATCACTGCGTATCGATGAGTCGAAGATGCCTTGGAGATGCAACACACGGATCGTTTAAATCTACCTGTAATCCAATCAAGCTAGCCTAAAAAAAAAAACAAATTCAACATTAAATTGTATCGGACATTTTGCTACAACGCTCAACTGATAGAAATCATGCTCAGGAACAAATATATGTCTTTGCTAACTTTCTAAATATATGTAGACGACGTTTTAAATTGCTAGTAGTTGAAACAAACAATATGATATATTTTTGAGTGATCTATAAGGATTTACAGGCCCATTGGGAAATCTTATTAGTGTTCTCTTGCACTATGTATTAAAGCGCATCAACACCGATAGAAGCACTGTACACGCGATATCGTCGCAGTGTCTCCTGAAAATCGGCGATAAGTCGCTCGAAACTTTACTGGAAACATTTCTCCATGTTCTACTGCCAATCACATAGCATGTGTCATTGCTGGAATTTGATAAATTTGGTTGAGAACACGAAAGAATTTTCCGTTTACAATAAAGCAAGGGACTATCGAGTTGGAACAGTTCGTGTTTGGAAATAGCGTTCTATGCTAAAATAGCGGTGGAAATTATACTACATGTAAAAGTGAGTCATAAAAACAAATACAATTTTCTTATTTTCTATCTTTTTTACTTTTATCGCAAGTTTGATT
>NW_022883191.1:0-20098 GCF_011952255.1 Bombus vosnesenskii
AGGAAAACAGAGAAAAGAACAAATACAAAATTAAGTTGCTAACATGTTTTTCTATAATAATATTTTAACATCAATATTGTAATACGCAATGTGAAAATGAAAAAATTGGAAGCAACCGAACTACGGATGAAACTAAATCACTTCGCTGCTTGTAAAGATAACTTTTAGTGTTATAAACATAAGTCAAGTAGCAAAGAGCATAAATTGAATTTACCCAAACTCTTCTTGAAATCTGACAAAATGATTCTTTATTTTGTCAAAAAATCTTTACGTATTTTCCATTCCCATTCGTCGCTTTTTTCAGTGACGTGTTTATCGCTACGTCGAAACTCCGTCGGGTAGCAGTTAATTTCATTTAAAGTAGAAAACTATTCAGAAACGTGTATACGTTACACAGCAACAAACCAGTCACCCTGTTATTACCTCGTTCTCAACAGTTCAAATTTCAGGGACAACCGACTACTTAGTATCGACCCAGTACGTCATATTTACTCGCCAAAAGTATTGTAAACGAAAATTGTAACTAGACATTAGTAGACGTTAGTAACTACCATTTTTCGCGAAACTTCTTTTTCATTTGGCGGAAATTTAAACAAACCCCGAAACACCGTGGCGTTTTGCAACTGTCTTTAATCCTTTAAGATAAAAAAGATTGACGCAAAATTTTGACGGGATGAAATTTCACGATATATTCAGGTGAAACGATGCGAAATTAGAGCGAAGCTTATAATGGGAATATAGTTTGCTTGTCTGTTGTCATAAAATGAGATATGCAGAATATATTAAAAAATAGAGTATATGTAATACGAAACTTTATATTATTCATGTTATTATGGACAAAATATCACAATATGTTCATATATTTAAATCTCATCCGAAAAAGATTATTGTATGTAGAACACAGTTTAACTGTATTTTGAATTCTTGTTTATCAGATCACAATTGATAAGTTGATATTAGGATGATTATCCTCATTTGAAACAATTTTGTGACTGTTACTTGTCAATATACTTTATATCTTATGTACATTTTAAATATAGTACGCAAACTCGAAGTTGCAAGGAACATTAATAAAAATTCAATATTTCAATAACGCCTTTCATGATTATAATTAAATATTTTTTCAAAATGTCGCATCAGTGTTACATCTAGCACCCCCTCCCCCACACACAAAAGTTTACCAATTTATAATATATGTACTAGTAGATTGACAAGTTACGATTTACAAGTTATATAGAATTCTATTTTATGATTTTATAATTTTTCGTTAAATAGAATAATCAAATAACTTGCAATTAGTAAAATTTCATTTGTTTTATCGTCAAACTTGTGCAAGGGAACATATTAATGCTGGTAACTTTAGTGACTTGCAAAATTTCAATAGTGCAAGACAGGCCAGATATTCAATTGCAATTGGTTGCTATCCATATTTTCATCGGTCTTACAATAACCTTATGTTATCAATTATGAATTAAAAAGTTAATGAAATCACAACTCACCCAAGGCCAATGGGTATGACTTCTTTTCGAAGATCGATTGATATCTCGAGTTTGTTGTTTGAGATATTCAGTTACCACAAGACAAAAACACCACTCCATTACAGCCGACGTAAACAAAACATGACAGATTCTTCCAATTCTCGGACAACAAACATAGGCTTACATACTTACTGTTTTAAAGTCACAGTCTGTCGTTGAACTTTCGCCAAGTAACTTGATACGTACATATACACGTCCCTCGAAATCAGTTTTCGACGAAAATACATACGTGACATGTTATGTTGCAACCGAACGTGAATTTCTCGCGGGAAATAGCCTGATATCGTTTATTTATGCGTCTCTCAAATACGAATTTTACTATACACTTCGTTTAAGGCACGCCATTTTGCAAAACGATTATCGAAAGATTACTGCTTACATCGAGATCAAGAATAGATTCGCAGGAAGCTGGATGCCGCGATTTCTCCCCGCGCTTTACTTTCTTCCAAAGTTGTGTGTTACGCCGGGCGACCCTCTGCCTGGCCCAGGTCACACACCGCGGGCCAGACGGACACCAGATGTCCGCTCTTCCGTACGGCGTACCCTCAATAGCCTTAAGTATCTTCCATAAATCTCAGGAATTTCCTAGTAGAGGTCCTTCAAACCAAACAAACGTCTGTTTCCGAAGAATTTCTAAAGACTCTTGTCTACCACGGCGTGACAAGGGAAAGTTAGTTTTTCTCACGTATGCTGCAACTTTCCTCCCACTAACCACTTTCTCTCGAGGGCGGTTAAGACCCTTCGTTTAACCAATTAAAAACGAAGACTATTTCCCTCACTCTTCTAACTAAAATCGTCACCAACAGATCCGATGGTCCCATGCGCTAGACACACCCACCCTTAGCTTTCCTCCGACACAGCATCGTCACTCAACTTCACTTCTTCTACATCGTTGGAAAAGTCAACTACTAAGTCTACCGCTAATGCCCATCGTGCAGTCTAAGCATAACGCGAGAGTCGGTCTCGGTATTGTCGACCCTACATTTCCTCTCCTAAATATCTTATAGTGCTACGTCCACTAATACATTGAATCCAATTACAAGAGCCCTGCTCTAACGTACATATCTATCTCATCTTCGTGCGATAAGTGATTATCTCTCTATCTATGCTCATCAGTGTAATCTAAGTGTTGGAAATATATAATTTATAATTCTGTGAATCACAGTGTTATACAAACTCAATCACCCCTATTATCTCACCGGAAATCAAGTCGTGGTGTCGATTGTTATAATCGTAACGGGAATTTACGACTCCCGTTGACGTCTCTCCTAGCGACTACGTCTCCCCGCGATTGGTCAAATAAACATTGTGATTGGTTGATTTCCTGCTGCCATATTCGGTTTCGCCGAGAATCGTGAACACGTACGCTGGAAGCAATGCGGGGTAATTATTTAATTTATTTCATAATATTATTTAACATATATCGTGAAAAGTTCTGAATATTCGGATTCTTCTGTTATCGTTTCATCGTATGTTAGCATTATCAGCTCTCGATATCGAATTGACAAACAGAATTTTTCTCATACAAAGTAAGTCACATTAAGTATATGTATATGTATAGTCGAAGCAATGCAATTAAAAATTTTTCCATTTTAATTGGAATTATTTATCACAGACATTTTACCGAGCATTCATTTTATAAATCTTATACATATATATATGTCGGAGATGAAAGAACACCGGAGTCTGTAATTGAACAATTGTAGTTATTCAATCCGATTGTAATTGTTCGAGAGTTGTGATAATGAGCTTGGGCTCGAGGCGGCAGTCAGTCGCCGAACGTAGCCGCGGTCACGGGATGAACGCTTTGCCTAACAAAGGTACGGAGTAATTCTATAGCTCTCCTTAAAAGAAATATTCGTGGCGACACGCGACAGTAAACATTCCAACGGTTTCTGTCCCGTGGCTCGCCACACGCAGACCCTATTCTTCGAGTAAGATGATTGCCAGATGTCGATGCGTCTCCGCAGTACATGTTCGGCTAGCTCGAGGGCCCGTTATAAATCTTAAGATTTAGTTAACTAAAGTCCTTCAAACAGACAAACGGTCTTTGTCCCAACTACGGGAAGATAGGGGAGACATATTTTTCAACGAGCAGCGTCTCCCACTAGCAACTTTCCCTCGAGGGCGGCTAGCATCTTTTTCTAACCACCGATATGGAGATTGACCAATTAGCAGCAACGCCAATTTCCCTTACTTTCTGAACGAAGGCTTTTCTCGACGAATCCGATGATCTCGTATCCTTAGACACACCCCGTTATAGTTTTCCTCTGTGGCATCATCGGGACGGGAAAGGCATTCTCGCTCGCGATCTCATTGATGAAAGGAATAACTCTTTATGATCAGTGAATATTACGCGTCCGACTTAGATTTTGTGAGTACGTTCATCTATCATCCCGTCGACCGCGGATTCGTTACTGAACCTAGGATCATTGTCATTAGTTTCTCGAGTGCCTAACTACCACGGTTACTTGTCCGGCTCTATAATAATCGTATTTGCACTAGTTAATGTCTTCTCTATTGCATAACGACAACGTGTAACCCAAACGAAGATTCGTTTCACGCCCCTAACCCTAATTCTAATGTCCGCTCCGACATATATATATATATATATCGTACATAAAACAAAATACATCTAAAAAATAATAATAAGGAACCTCTGATGGAAATGCCTCCGCAAACATTGTCCGAACGACGATCACCGAAGCATAGGGAAACAACAAAAAAGGAAAAAACATTAAAATCGCAAAAACAACCATAATATGCGAATATCCAAACTTACGAAAAATAACTCGAAGAAGGAGGTCCTTGTTGTGGGAGAGCAGCGGAGTTGCGCGTGTTGCCCCAGCAAACATCGAGGTGATAATGATGCTGCAGCCGCCGGCCCTTGCACGCGCCGAAGAAATACGGGTAATTCCCACGGTACAAAACATAGAAGTTTCTCGCGGAAAAGACTAGATCAGCATGGAATGCTTCAAGCCTCCTAGACGCTAGCTCAGCAGAAGCACAGGACCGATAAAAACTAAGTCGAAATACGGAATTTACATTTTGTCACGTACGATTCCAAGAAACCCAAACTGCAACATCCCGATTCCCACGGAAGCGTACCCCCAGTGGACCACCACCCCGTGGGGGATGGCATTATAAATAAGCGAAGCAACATAGAGAGCAGCGCTCATTATTATTCTGGTGAACATTCTTATTACGCTCATTATATTTTGTGTTCATTGTTATTACGGATCATTCGTATTACGTTTATTATCCTTGCGTTCATTATTATAGTGATCATTGTTATTACCGTTCATTATTCTTGTGCTCATTATATTTTGTGTTCATTGTTACTACGTTCGTTATTGCGCTCATCATTGCGTTTAGAAATTTTGTATAGTATTTTGCGTTTCGGGGTCTTTAGTTTTTCGGTCAAGAAAAGAGAACCGCGACTAAGTAAAAGAAAGATTTTATCTTTGAAGTCCTTATTTCATCGCTTAGACAGAAACGCGCATTGTAATTGCGGTATTAATCCAGTTAGTAAATTGTTCAGTCTGTATCGAAATAGATAAATAAAGTAAAAGTTGATAGTAAACTATATTCGAGTTCAAGTAATAAACCCAACAAAGACTTCGACGACCACCGGAGCAGCTGAGGTAATGGCACCAGACAGCACCTACTCCTCAAGGTAAGAAAATTAATTTTGAAAATTTCCTTCTTCTCTGATAATCTCGTTGCCCTCGAGAATCGAATTAGAACTTCCTATCATCGATCTCGTTTTATTTTCGTGAACGGTTTTGAAGATAGAATCATTGTTTAAACTTTAAACAAAGGAGTTGTCCGCTGTGTCGGCTTGTGCGAACGGTATTTTCAGCTACTGAAACACCCACTGATCTTCGCATTCCTCCTCCCATTGTTGGCAAAATATTGTCCGTCTTTGGGCAAGGCTTGCGAAATCACACAAGTCCCGCACAGAGAGGACCATTAAATACATCGTCGGGGTCAATCGAAAATTAAGAGCAATACCGGCTGTTACGTCGCGTAACACTACCTAGCCGAGGCCACACACCGCTGGCAATATGGCAACCAGATGTCTTCGGATATTCGCAGCGTATCTTCCATGATTTCAAGGACCTTCCATAAATCACATAGATTTCCTAGAAAAGGTCCTTCAAACGAAACAAACATCTGGTTCGGAGGAATTTCTAGAGACTATTGTCTACCACGGCTTAACAAGGGAAAGTCAGTTTTTGTCACGTACGCTGCAACTTTCCTCCCACTAACCACTTTCTCTCGAGGGCGGTTAAGGCCCTTCGTTTAACCAATTAAAAACGAAGCCTATTCCCTCACTCTCCTAAATAACATCGGCACCAACCAATCCGATGGTCCCGTGCGCTAGACACACTCATCCTTAGCTCTCCTCCGAGACAGCATCGTCTTCCAAGAGGACTGTTTTTGCATCCTTCGAACGGTCAACATCCTTCGAGCGGGTATACACACCCGCAGATCACTCAGTCACTCACTCATCTCGTACATACGCACCAGTGTAACTATCCTCGTTATAAGTTGTGGAATAAACGGTGAAATATAACTTACTACTGTGTCATATTCAAATCAACCACCTCTGTTATCCTAAACGAAACAGGGGAACGACTACTTCGCGGCGTCGATTCACCGAATCGTAGCGAGAAGTTACGCCCCTCGCTGACGCGTTTTCCTCGCGACCGCGTCTCTCCGCGAACGGTCGTAACACCGGCATTGCTATTAACCGATATTCTTGCCATCATTGCATGCGATTGTAAGAGAGAAATAGCAGAACAATTTCCCTTCGAAAATTTAACCAAAGGATTGTTCGCTGTGTTGGCTTGTGCAAACGGTGTTTTCGATTATCGAAAACACCCATCGATCTTCGCATTCCTCCTCCCACTGTTGGTAAAATATTACCCGTCTTTGGGCAAGGCTTGCGAAATCACACGAGCCCCACACAGAGAGGATCGTTAGAATCATCCTCGATTATTAAACTCAAAAGGCAAGAAAATAATGGTAACAGAATCCATCGTAGTAAATGAATTGAGTTTCGGTTCTAACGGCAAACTACTACAGCGAAATTAAAAGAGAAGAAGAAGTCAAACGTAAAAATAAATTTATATAAAACAACGAAAAATCTCACATTCCTATCCAATCCAGCAACGCTAAAATATATATATCCGGCTAATAAAATATATATAAAGGTAATAATCTAAGCAATTCTACATTCAAATAAAAATCCGTTTAACGAGGACAAATATTTATTGTTCCCAGCTTTAATCCTCTCCCGTACCAATATCCCTGCACATAGCAGGTTAGCCGAAAAGTGGAAATCGTTTACCAGTTGCGTTAAGCGTCAGTTAACGCTACCCATTAAACGAAAAAAAAATAATAAAAAATAAAATATTTTGAAATAGTCCTTAGACTATTTCTGGTGGCAGCAACTACCGTATTAATTAGAAATCTAAATCAGTATTACATACACAATAATATCAATTCAGTTTATTTCCCTTCAGATTAAATTCAAACTCAAACGAAAAAAAAAAAATTTCAGTAAAATTTAAACTTAAGATTTGATCGATTTAAACAAACAAATTGATACGTAACATTAGAGATTTAAATTTTTGGTGGCAGCGGTGGGATCCGCTTCACGGAGGATTAAAGTTGGTTTAAACGGTTCGATTCGCTCCACAAAGAATTAAAGTTGTTACGATTATCGATGAAATATATACCTAAGAAATAATGTCGACTAAATTAGAATCGTTGGACAAAGACATGATCTTGATGTTGTCGGAAAAACTTAAAGCATGGGATGCGAATTTTCGCGACATCAGTACAACAATGAATAAATTACAAGACGATGTGCGTTCACTGAAAATAAAAAAAGAAATCAAGACACCCGTATCATCGCCGATAATTTCCTAAGCGACAATACCGATAGAAGTTAATCCCCAACCAATTAAGTTAAAAGATGCAATAGAGACAGTACCAGTGTTCGACGGACATCGACCCTCGGTATTTCGATTTTTAAGAGCATACGAGCGCGCACGAAACATGGTTCCTAGGCATCAAGAATCTCAGTTAGTAAAATTATTAACGAATAAGCTTCGCGGACACGCATTTCTCGCCATAGAAGACACAGAAGTAATAAGTTTAAACGATTTCGGGAATAAATTAAAAGATATGTTCGGTCCGGGAAAAACGGTTAACGAATATAAAGGGAAATTAGCTACAATATTTCAACGACCAGGAGAAGATATTTTGGACTACATAGGACGCGTCAAAGATCTCAGACTGGCGATAATGAACGGGGAAAGGTACAAGTACGGCACCGTATTTCAAGATAGGATAGATCGAGATACGAGGGAAGCTTTCGTTAAGGGGCTTCCAAACGAGGTGTATTTACGAGTAAAGATAGCAGGATACCAATCCTTGGACGATGCGTATCGCCAAGCCGTGAAAGCAACACGAGAACTAAAACAAGTGAACAATAGAATTCGATACCAACATTCGACACCTTCGAATAATTATAACCGAAACAACCGCCAGAACTGGAGATTTGTGCCGCCGTCGCGGAAACATCTAAACAACCCGAGAATAGAAGAAAATGTTAGAAAAGAAACAAGAGCAATAATTTGGGAAGAAAAATGCATAAATAAATACCTCGATAGAGATCTAAATCAAAAGAGAGATGCTGATCATTTCAACCAATCAACTTTTCAATGCAAACACCATTCCGTTGCTGTGATAAGGGATAATGTCACGTTAAATAATAAGAGGACGCACGGTGCCATAGACAGGATCATGAGTGAGAAATTTCCTGAGTTACCAAACAAGATAAATAATATTAGTGCCAAAGAACTTTCAGACGAAGCAGAAACTAGGAAATTGAACGACGAGACGACAGGCAATGCTTATCCACTGCATAATATCACAGAGATATTGGACCCGCTGGGAAGTGCGAATTGCCTCTCCACGTTCGACTTGGCAAAGATACAAAAGCAAGACTCCACGAATTTCGTGAATGTCTCAACCATAATAGGAAAAGAGATAGCGAGTGTATCTCACTCAAAAACTTCTATAAAACCATCAGAAGGAAACTTTATCGAACTCAAAGCCAAATCATTAAGTTGCAAGGAAGATCACACTATAGAAAATAAAAATATAGCTATCCCTAAATCCAAAACAGAATCTATAAGCAAAAAGGTTTGTAATAAAAATTCAAAGAATAATTCCAAATCTACCAAAAACATTCCTAAACGTTCCATACAAATAAATAATAATTTAATTATAATAAGCACTTCCAGTGAAACTATTCATCCTGAAAAGGTAGAGAAAAATAAAGGTGTTGTGAATAAAGTAAATAAAGAAGGAAAAAGGGTAACTAAGGAAAAGGATTCTAAACATTTTCAAGCTGAAGAAACGCAAGTTCAACGAGCCCAAAGAAATCAAAAGGGAGAAAATAGGGAATCACCAGTTGAAGATATATATAAAAACTTGAATACGCTAGCCACTGGATTATAATTGGATTAAAAATACTTTATTGGTTACTACATCTAATATTTGACGTAGGTAACATAGTAGGTAGTGCTGATCTTATGATTCCCCCAGGAAAATATAGATGGTATCACGCTATACTATATACAAAATATTTGTGGGTTAATATGGCTGCGGCACTTTCAAAAATTTGTATTTTGAATGCTATTAGCAAGCAATTGGATAATTGGATCGATGTCAGTAAACTTGCGTCTTGGCGCAAAATAAAAACTAAAATGAAGGAAAGGAACGAAATTCTCCCCGCACGAATTAGTTTTGGACATCTAGCCAGAGAACCTACTGGTGAAGTAATAATCGAAGAGAACATGGAACCAACATACTCAGAATATCTCGAAGATCTGTTCAATAAAATTTACACCGTACAACGAATGGCAAGAGAAAATTTGATAAAATCCAAACTAAGATCAAAGGAATATTACGATCGACGAATCAACCCTCAAGATTTTAAAATAGGAGATTCGATATGTTTACTAAAAGAACCTAGTAAAGGAAAATTCTCCGATCAATATACTGGACCACACAAAGTGCTAGAAATCTTGCAGAACCAAAACGTCAAGATTGAAGCAAAAAAGGGATTCCGCGAACGGTGCACTTAAACAAGTTAAAACTAGCGCATAATCGAAATAAACAATGAATAAAGTGATTTCAGTGGGCAACGTAGTGCAGTAGTGTATGTTGTAGTGCTGTTCGTCGAATGACACAGATAGCGAAAACATAAAAGAAAAAAAAAGGAAAATTATTATATGTGCTTCAATTATTGTTTAAATATAAAACGTGTTAACTCAATGAATAATTAACTAGTGAAAGTGAAAGTTACCTTGTGAACAAGTGATCAACATACAAGAAAGTGTACGTGCAAGTATAGGTTATGGATCGTTGTTCGTGGTACATAATGTACGACAGCTACCTAAAATAAGTGAATAAATTAGTTTCAATCGTCTCAGTGCAAAATACAAGGTTACTAAATGTTATAACTATATTGTGGATAAATCAAAAGGAGGTGTGACACTGTTGGTCGAATAATACAGATAGTGAACACCTAAAAAGAAAAAAAAGAAAATTATCATGTGTACTCCAATCATTGTTTGAATATAAAACGTGTTGATTCAATAAATAATTAAAAGAGTGAAAGTGAAAGTTACCTTGTGAACAAGTAATCATCATACGAGAAGGTTTACGTGCAAAATATTATGGCTCCCTGTTTGCGGAACACCATGTACAACAGCCAGCTGAAAAATAAATGAACAAATTAACTTCAATTGCCTTAATGCAAAATACAACAGTACTAAATGTTATAACAATACTGTGGAAGCATGGCACTGTTCGTTGAATAACACAGTTAGCGGAAACTTGAAAAGAGAAGGTTTATTACTAGTGCTCCAATTACCGTTTGAACGTAAAACGTGTTAGTTCAACGAATAACTAAAACAGTGAAAGTGCAACCTACCTCGTGAACAATTAATCACTATACAAGGAAGTGTACATGCATGAATTTCGCAGGTTAATAAGAAGAAATAAAATAGCTGATAAAGTATAGAAAGCGGTTAGAAAATAATCAAGATAGATTAATTGAGAGTTAGTAATAAATATAACCGGAGTAAAAGGATATTTTGTTATGCATTAATCTACGTAGTATTGTTATGTTATTTTGTAATGCCCAATAGCGGTTGCGCATACAATGCATTATACACATACTGAATTAAATAAATTAAACACCACCTTTATGATCACAGATATAAGACGATTGAAGGCAGCCGTAGTAAGTATCCAAGGCATATCAAAGAATCGAATGATGTTGTGGGAACGATCCAGGTAAGTGACGCAGCATCGAAAGAGCAGAATCTGAAGAATTACAGACAATGTTAATCTAACAAATAAATTTTAATCATTAATAAGGGAACTAATTCATATCATGCATAAAATAATAACAAATAGCAAGTACAAGCAATGATAAATTAATAGGGAAAATAAGAAAGGTTAATAAACACAGAAATGGGTTAGAAATTACAATGTCAATCTAACAAATAAAATTTAATCACTAATAAGGAAACTAATTCATATCATACACAAAATAATAACAAATAGCAAGTACATGCAATAATAAATTAATAGGGAAAATAAGAAAAGTCAATAAACACAGAAATAGGTTAGAAATTGATAGACTAACTAAATATTAACAACAAGACATGACTGAACTCGGTGCAGAGGAATAAAGTTATGCTACACGAAAATAACTGGTAACACAATACACAAAACATTAACTAAATTAAACAAGACTTACATAAATGCAAGTCACGTATAATCAAAACAATGACTATTGAAATTCGGTGACAATACAATCCATGCTATCACATTGAAGTAGCACACGGTATTGACACAGACAATATCATGAAATACAAAACAATATTACAAAAAAACTACTGAATAAAATTATAATGATTAACAATTAATTAGCTATTTCAACAACACGTTACTGTTGACATTAAACCAACGCCATACCAAAGAGACACGCGAGCGGCCATGTTGAAAAATTCGTCGCACATACAAATAATAGCCAATGCAATGTAATACAGCATCATAATAGCAATGTTAGGTACTAATAAAAAAAAACAAACAAAAAAAAAAGAGAGAGATAAGGAAAATATATATATAATAAATAACAACTAACATAATCATAACATATTATATATATTATATTATATACAGGGATACAGTCTTCGTACAAAGGAACAGGTCCAAACGAAACTTATAAAAAAAAAAATAAAAATAAATAATATATATATACATTAACTATTTTTGTATGTGTGTGCAGAACGGATGGCGAATTCATCAACCACTCTCTGAACGACGGATGGAAGTACATGTAGGTGTTGTCCAGACGTCTCACGAGGAATCCAGAGAGCATTTTGAATCTCTGCAGAAAATCCTCCCATGCATGATCGTTACAATAATCTGACTCATCTCGAAAGAAATTTTTTTAGTCCAAAGAATAGCAATCCGCACCGTAGAACTGTAAGGCACCTGTACGCCACCCACGAAACCAAATACTTTTGCTATCCACCTGTAAACAAACAACATTTGTAACTATACATATAATTCTCACTTATATCTACCAATATATATGTCGGAGATGAAAGAACACCGGAACCTTTGGAATTTTGGATAATCCCGCAACATTGTAACCTAGAGTCTACTATAGCTGTAATTGAACAATTGTAGTTATTCAACCCGATTGTAATTGTTCGAGAGTTGTGATAATGAGCTTGGACTCGAGACGACAATCAGTCGCCGAACGTAGCCGCGGTCACGGGATGAACGCTTTGTCTAACAAAGGTATGAAGTAATTCTATAGCTCTCCTTAAAAGAAATATTCGTGGCGACACGCGACAGTAAACATTCCAACGGTTTCTGTCCCGTGGCTCGCCACGTGCAGACCCTATTCTTCGAGTAAGATGATTGCCAGATGTCGATGCGTCTCCGCAGTACATGTTCGGCTAGCCCGAGGGGCCGTTATAAATCTTAAGGTTTAGTTAACTAAAGTCCTTCAAACAGACAAACAGTCTTTGTACCAACTACGGGAAGATAGGGGAGACATATTTTTCAACGAGCGGCGTCTCCCACTAGCAACTTTCCCTCAAGGGCGGCTAGCATCTTTTTCTAACCACCGATATGGAGATTGACCAATTAGCAGCAACGCCAATTTCCCTTACTTTCTGAACGAAGGCTTTTCTCGACGAATCCGATGATCTCGTATCCTTAGACACACCCTATTATAGTTTTCCTCTGTGGCATCATCGAGACGGGAAAGGCATTCTCGTTCGCGATCTCATTGATGAAAGGAGTAACTCTTTACGACCAGTGAATATACGTTCATCTATCATCCCGTCGACCGCGGATTCGTTATTGAACATAGGATCAGTGTCATTAGTTTCTCGAGCGCCTAACTACCGCGGTTACTTGTCCGGTTCTATAATAATCGTATTTGCACTAGTCAATGTCTTCTCCATTGCATAACGACAACGTGTAACCCAAACGAAGATTCGTTTCACGCCCCTAACCCTAATTCTAATGTAAACCCGACATATATATACACGCATGTTGTAAAGTAGGCGATATTTATAACACTCACTTCCATTGATAATGCAAGTGACTCATAAAAATAAGCCGTCATATTTACCATTACACGCACATATATATATATATATATATATATATATATATTCAAAGACAAGCTATATTTGTAATATCTATTCCTATTGATAATATATACTTATATATTCATAACAATAAAACAAATCTCATCTATACTACTTCAGTTCGCTGTGGGTGCCGAAGCGTGCAGACATTAATCTCTAGTGCCAGCGTAGTTCAAGAAAACAACACGTGTCGCCCAAACGTCGAAAGAGAACACAGCTAAGTGCCTTACCCCCTAAGGAGAAAGCACTTTTCGCCCCAACACGAATACTAGCCTCACAGCCTCACGACTAGTTGTTCATTCCGAATTAACTAGCTCGATGATGGCCCAGCAACCGTGACCAGGCTCTCCGGAGCAGACTCGCAGCTACCCCGAGCTACCCCCCCCCCCGTGGCAGAAGTGTAGCAGAACTCTCCGCACTAACGACGCTAACACTACAAAGAAGAGGAAAATAGAACCAGCAACGCAAATAAACACACAACAGGTTCGCCGTATTGGAATCCTCAAACGACGCCATGGAAATCGTAGAACCGCCATCAAACCAACACGCACAGAGAATCCCCCCTCCCCCACCAATTTTTGTGGACGACGTCATTGACATACAGACAATGACCAAGTCCCTAGAGAGAGATACCAGCAAGGAGGAATATAACCTTAAGATAAGCAACAACAAGGTGAAAATACTACCGACGAACCCAGAGGCTTACAGAAAACTCACCAAGACACTCAGGACCCTGAACGCCAACTTCCACACCTACCAACTTAAACAGGAAAGGCCTTTCCGGGTGGTCCTACGAAACATACACCACTCAGCAGATATAGGCGAACTAAAATACGAACTCTCAAAACTCGGCCACGAAGTCGTCAACGTAAGTAATATAAGGCATAGAGTCTCGAAAGACCCGTTATCCTTATTCTTCCTAGACATTAAACAAAAACCGAACAATAAGGAAATATATAACATCAGTCGCCTAATGAACGCGATAGTTAAGATCGAACCGCCGCTCGTGAAAAAAGAAATAGTGCAGTGCAAAAGGTGCCAAAGGTACGGTCATACGCAGAAATACTGCAACCATACTTTCCGCTGCGTTAAATGCGCTGGCTCTCACTCCACTGACCAGTGCGCCAAATCACCGGAAACCCCAGCGAAATGCATCCACTGCCAAGGGGACCACCCTGCCAACTACAAAGGCTGCCCAGCATATAAAACACTATACACGAACAGGTACCCTAAGCCCAGAGCAAAAGAGGTATCCAACCAAACACCCAGCCCGCCGAAATTCACGACTACCACAACCCCCTCAACCAACCAAACGCACAGTCCTACCAAATTCATCTCCACCTCAACCTCCTTTGCCCAAGCAGTACAAGGCATCCAAAATAACCCGAACAGCCAAAGGAACCTTCCCCAAAACAGTGACCCCAACCCACCAACCACAGACAACTCCTCAAGGCTTGAAAAGCTAATAGAGAAACAATCGGAGCAAATAAATCACTTGCTATCGCTACTAACACTCATCGTGGAAAAATTAGCACGCCCCGACTCACAATAAAACCAAGGCGCATAGCACTCTGGAACGCCAACGGTCTAGCGCAACACAAACTTGAACTAGAACTCTTCTTAAAACACCAGCAAATCGACGTAATGCTCGTGTCGGAACCCCACTTCACCGACAAGAGCTACCTGAAAATAAATGGTTACAAATTCTACCATACCCAACACCCCAGCGGAAAGGCCCACGGTGGCACCGGAATAATAATCAAAGCAAGTATTAAGCACTACGAACTCCCATCATTCCAGAAAGACTACCTCCAAGCAACAAACGTAGCAATAGAAGACTGTCATGGCTCAATCACCACCTCAGCGGTATACTGCCCTCCCAGACACTCCATCGCCAAAGAAGACTTTGATAACTTCCTGGACACCCTGGGCAACAGATTCATAGTTGGAGGAGACTATAACGCCAAGCACATCCAATGGGGCAGCAGACTGGTTACAGCAAGAGGCAAAAACCTCTTAAACAGCATAACAAACAACAACCTCAACTACCTCACCACATACGAACCCACATACTGGCCCACTGACACCAACAAAATACCCGACCTTCTCGACTTCTTCATAACTAAAAATATCCCATCAAGACACGTCCAGATCAACTCCTCGGCTGATCTCTCCTCTGATCATTCTCCCGTGATAGCAACAGTCAGTTCAACAATCATCGAGAATACACCTAATGGCACCATTCACAACCAACACACCAACTGGCAGCTCTTCAGAGAAGTCTTTACACACTCAACCTCAGCCTTCACCCCACTAAAAACAAAGGAAGATATCGAAGCAGCCACGGAATACTTAAACACGAGCATAATAAACGCAATCCGCCTCTCCACACCGACAAAGCCATCTAACAGCAAACAAGAATACCCCCATTACATACTAAAAAAAATAGCAGAAAAACGAAGACTAAGAAGAGTATGGCAGACCCATAGAACACCGGAGGACAAACGCAAACTTAACAACGCAACTAGAAAGCTATCCAGAACCCTAAGAAACTATAAAAACGACTGTTTCCATAAATACCTCGCCAGCTTATCCCCCACAGCCGACGCCAACTACTCACTATGGAAGGCCTCCAGGAAACTCACCCGCCCCCCACAAATAATCCCACCTATCCGCCGTCCGCAAGGTGGATGGGCGCGAAGCCCCATAGAAAAAGCCGACCTGTTTGCAAAACACTTGTCAAAAGTATTCAAACCCCATTCCCCCCAAACCGCCGCGGACGTTACTGAATACCTGCACACCCCTTCCAAATGTCCCCTCCTATCGAACCCTTCTCCTCTGCTGAGACTATAGAAACAATCAGTCGCCTAAACCCCAAGAAAGCAGCAGGACACGACCTAATAGGCAATAGAGCAATCAAGGAACTTCCCACAAAAGGGATAGCACTCATCACATCGATTTTTAATGCTATCCTTCGCCTGGAACACTATCCTAAGGCTTGGAAAATCTCATTGATTACCCTCATCCCCAAACCCGGTAAACCGATATACGAAACCTGCTCCTATCGCCCAATCAGTCTTTTACCTACCCTGTCCAAACTATTCGAGAAGATGCTCACGAACCGACTCCTTCCAATCCTGGAGAACTTGAAAACACTCCCAGATCACCAATTCGGCTTCCGAAAACATCATTCTACAGTAGAGCAAATCCACCGCCTAACGCATACGATCAGCCAAACACTCGAAAAGAAAAAATATTGCTCAGCGGTCTTCCTAGACATCCAACAGGCATTCGATAAAGTATGGCATGAAGGGCTACTATACAAACTTAAAAAGATCCTACCCCACCCCTACTACTCCATCCTAAAATCTTACCTAACCAATAGGCAATTCATGGTTAAATACCTAGACGCCACTTCCGCAACATTCCCAATAGAAGCCGGCATACCCCCAGGTAGTGTCCTCGGACCCCTACTGTACTCCATCTACACTGCCGACCTACCCATATCAAATGATATAACAATAGCGACATTTGCAGACGACACAGCGCTATTAGCTTCCCACGCTGACCCGGTAATAGCCTCATCCACTCTCCAGCGAAGTCTCGACTCCATGGAAAAGTGGTTTCACAAATGGGGCTTCAAAGTCAACGAAAAGAAACCCACACATGTAACCTTCACGCTCCGAAAACAAACCTGCCCCCAGGTCACCATCAACAATGCAACAGTTCCTAGCAGGGACACAGTCCGATACCTGGGCATGACCCTGGACAGGAGACTAACGTGGAAGACACACATCTCAGATAAAAGGAAGCAACTAAAGGACAAACTAAAAAAACTCTATTGGCTCACGGTCCGACGCTCCAAACTAAATATACAGAATAAAATTACCCTCTACAAGACCGTAATAAAACCTGTCTGGACCTACGGAATCCAACTATGGGGAACAGCAAGCAACTCCAACATAGAAATACTCCAACGCTTTCAATCGAAAACGCTAAGATCCCTAATTGACGCACCTTGGTATGTAACCAATGAATCAATACACCGCGACCTCAAGATACCCACCGTCAAAGAGGAAATAGCAAAATATAGCAACAGATACAGCAAAAGAATCAACAAACACCAAAACCCCCTAATCACTGGACTACTCCACACGACGGACCAGACTCGCAGGCTGAAGAGGCACTACCCGCTAGACCTAAACGTCAGATTCACTTAATTATCCAAATTAAGCATATGCACTTACTTATAATACTTATAAATTATATCTAGCTATAATAGTATTAACTTATTGTAAATAAATAGCCATGTCACTGCGCCACGCCAGAAAAATTACTGAAAATTCTCAACGCGAGAATTGATTGTAATTTCAACAAATAAATAAAAAAAGTCATACTACTTACCAATACGTATGCATATATGTATATAATTATAACCCAAGTAGCATTCATAATATTTATTTTCACTGATAACATGTACGTAAAACCTAAAATAAAACAAAGGTTTTAACAATAAGAAAAAAAAGAGAAAAAAATACATATAAATATGTCGGGTCACGATTCGAATTTTGGGCGCGCGACGACTCTTCATGTGGACTAGCCATCGTTTCACAAAGCCGAGATTTTATTTACAAGTATATACAGGTCTATCACTAAGCTTAACAAATAATAGGTACAACTAATAATAAGTCTAACAAACACTAAGCCTAATGAATAATACGATCTATGAATAATTAAATTAAATAACACTATTAGCAATGTTTGAGTTCAAACGAATCCACGCTCACCGGGATAACTCCTTACTAAGCGAAACTAACTTAGACGCAAATGCGATCGTCGAAAATGCTCGATGTATCACTCTCCAAGGCAATCGCAAGAATGCCAGCCTCGTGGAGATTTTTCTCCTTGTACGATTGCATTTTGTTTTCTATACCCGTTTGGAAGCATCGAGGAGGTTCCAAACGCTGTTGCTAGGCACACTCGTTGGAAGCATCGAGAAAGTTCCAAACGCCGTTGCTAGGCAGTTTCTGCCTGGAGTTTTGATTACTAATACAATGTATGTCCCATTGCATCGGCACCTCAGAGGCAACATCACACGTGGCTAGGCCCGCTCTCGAGGCCGCATGCCGCCACAACCACATTTCTCGGAAAACACATACAACCACTCCAGGCCTCCGTTAGATAAAACATCCATCCCGTGACCGTGGCTACGTTCAGCGACCGATTATCACCTCGAACCCAATCTCGCTTATTACAAATCTTAAGCAATTACAACTATAATAAAATCTAGGCTAAGGTACTAGAGGATGTTCCCAAGATTTCCAAGGAAAGGCTTCGGCTTTCCTCTCATCTCCGACACGGCCATCCTGACTATCACACGTCCTCGGGTGTACCTTCGTCAACAAAACAAAAGGAAACAGGATTAGTATCATTGTGATTGGCATTCAAAGTGCCAGTTGCATTCTGCGTGCTTTCAGTCGGGTCGTAATGACATGACGGACCATTCTCGATTTCACACCCAAATGGGTCTCATCCTTCGAATCGCACATACTCTCAAAGTTCGTTACATAACCAGCTTCGTAACACGATCGCTGTCAACACTAAACCGCCTCCAGCCTCGTGACAAGGTCACTGTCGGTACTAGACCAGCTCCAGCTTCGTGACATCGTCGCTGTCGGTACTAGACCAGCTCCAAATCCGTGACATTGTCGCTGTCGGTACTAGACCAGCTCCAACCTCGTGACATTGTCGCTGTCAGTACTAAACCGGTTCCCAGCTTCGTGACATCGTCACTTCCAGTGCCTGACCGCACTGAACTCCATCCCATGGCCGCACCTGGGCTCATATAATTCTACGATCCTCTGGGATCGGAGTACTCACATCGCCATGGTCACTGTTCTCGTCATCACAACAGACATCCAACTCCGCAGGAATGCAACTATCAGGCATTTTCCTTAACCTGTCATGACTGCACTTGTATGACCTTTTCCCATCCAGTGTTTTCAAGGTATATCGGTCTCCTTCCAGGACCTCCGATATTACAAACGGACCCCTGAATTTTGGATCTAATTTTGTCTGGTTCCTTTCTTCATTTTGGCGTAGTACCAAATACCGGGATTAAACCTAACTACTTTAGCTTTGGTTTTATCGAATCTCTCTTTGTCATACCTAGCACTAGTTTCCATCTCTTTTATTGCCTGTTGTCTTACACTGGAGATATCTATTTCTTTTTCCTCGATGTTATCAGGTAGTAATAAGTCATACGGTCTTGCTGCTCTACCAATCAATAACTCTAAAGGACTCGATTTGGTTACGCGGTTGATGGTGCAATTCAAAGCCAATTGAATCTCCCCGATCGCGTCTTACCATGAACGCCCGGTCGTTTCTACCGTTGTGAACATATTTTTTAACGTGCTCATAACACGTTCTACTTGCCCATTGGCCCTACTTGCACCGGTCGCGATCAAATGAACTTTGATTTGTTTGCTTGCACAGAATTCTTGAAATTCCCGGCCCGTGAAACATCTACCCTGATCTGCTATTATCCGACAGGGACTACCGAACAAAAACACGCCGGACTTAAGTGCCTTGATAACGCTAAGCGAATCCAATTTGCGTGTGTGATGTAAGTGCACGAATTTCGTAAAGGCATCGATCAAGACGACGACATACTCTTTCGAGTCATTTTTGCCACACAGCTTGCCCGTTATGTCCATGTGCACCGTATGCCACGGTATGCCGGTCTTAGGTATAGGATGCAGTTCAGCCTGTATTTTACCTGAACTAGCCTTC
>NW_022883192.1:0-33616 GCF_011952255.1 Bombus vosnesenskii
TACCTGGGCATGACCCTGGACAGGAGACTAACGTGGAAGACACACATCTCAGATAAAGGGAAGCAACTAAAGGACAAACTAAAAAAACTCTATTGGCTCACGGGCCGACGCTCCAAACTAAATATACAGAATAAAATTACCCTCTACAAGACCGTAATAAAACCTGTCTGGACCTACGGAATCCAACCATGGGGAACAGCAAGTAACTCCAACATTGAAATACTCCAACGCTTTCAATCGAAAACGCTAAGATCCCTAATTGACGCACCTTGGTATGTAACCAATGAAACAATACACCGCGACCTCAAGATACCCACCGTCAAAGAGGAAATAACAAAATATAGCAACAGATACAGCAAAAGAATCAACAAACACCGAAACCCCCTAATCACTGGACTACTCGACACGACGGACCAGACTCGCAGGCTGAAGAGGCACTACCCGCTAGATCTAAACGTCAGATTCATTTAATTATCCAAACTAAGCATATGCACTTACTTATAATACTTTAAATTATACCTATCTATAATAGTATTAACTTATTGTAAATAAACAGCCATGTCACTGCGCCACGCCAGAAAAATTACTGAAAATTCTCAACGCGAGAATTGATTGTAATTTCAACAAATAAATAAAAAAAAAAATATCTGACCTTAAAGTATAAATAAAATCAATCTAGGAATTAATGAAATTTCAAACATTTTTTCTAAGAAAACAGAAGTTTTGTTCCTCCTAATGAGTATCACATGATGCAATAGAAAAATAATTTGACATTGAAAATCGTGTCAAGATCAATTTCGAAGCTATAAAATCGTCTTAAAAAAACGCCGTGATAAAAAATTTTTTGACACCTTGTACAAAGGTGTATATCAACGTAAGTGTACCTGTATGTTTATATTCGAGATTATTTATCTATTCAAGATAGCAAAGTAAAAATACTATATAGAGGATTTAATTAATGTGTATATCAACACATATTCTCGATAATACGATAATACAATAATATTCTCGATATACGTACGCGCGTGATAGAAGGTCGTTCGGGGAAAAATGTTCATGACACCGATATAAAAATACCATATGGAGGAATTAATTAATGTGTCGATCAACGTATATATCATTATATGTAATTATATCATTATTATCAATATTATATATAATTATTATATTATTATTATCATTATATGTAATTATATCATTATATGTGCATTTGGCAAATAATATTT
The DNA here is from genome assembly GCF_011952255.1 of Bombus vosnesenskii. Classification (NCBI taxonomy): domain Eukaryota; kingdom Metazoa; phylum Arthropoda; class Insecta; order Hymenoptera; family Apidae; genus Bombus; species Bombus vosnesenskii. The sequence continues at coordinate 1,227 of NW_022883192.1, forward strand.
GACATCTGGAAGCGACATGTTATTTATCTATTCAAGATAGCAAAGTAGAAATAGCATATAGAGGATTTAATTAATGTGTGGATCAACGTATGTATCACTATATGTAACAATAATATTGACTGTATATGTACGCGTGTAATAGAAGATTTTCGGTTTACAATGTTTATGACACTGATATAAAAATACCATATAGAGGATTTAATTAACGTGTATATCTACGTATATATCTGTAATATCGTGATATAATATATTTACAAGAAATGGATGATAAGAAATTAGTAATAATTCACAAAAAAAGGATATTGTAGTAGAAATATTATAAAAAAACATTTTCTGTTTTAGTGTAGAGTTACTCCTTCTTACAGACAGTGTCGTACAAATCTGTACGTCTCTGAGAAAATGTAGGTATCCGAGCCCTTACTTCCTCAACAACTTTTAGATCTGATAGAAAAAAGAAACATACGAAGTAATAAGTAATGCTTACTAATAAATTCAACAAATACAGAGGAAGATGGCTAAATCGATAAATTAACGAGACTAAAAATTAATTACATCATGGATCTCTCGCTTTTAATTTTAAGCTGTAAATTACCGATATCGGTGACTTTTTTTTTTTATTTATTTGTTGAAATTTTTTTTTTTTTTTTTTTGATATCGGTGACTGCCATATTCTCTTGAGTTTCCAAATCGTAAAGAATCTTTCCCCAGGGATTGGTCAACTGTGTATGTCCCCATGCGACGTAACTTGCTTAAGGAACACGAGCCGGTGATATGCAGGCAACGCAAAATTGATTATCATTCGCTCTGGAACGCTGAAGTAATGACCAGTGCAGTGGTCCAGTGGTCATATTGAATGCCGCTGGATATATCAGCATTTGGCAACCTAACTCAGAGAAGCAGGAAATATGAAGCCACCGAATACCAATTAACTTCGTAGTTGCACGGTTCACATTCCATCATTTCTGAATATGCGAGGACAGTCCTCTTATTGTGCTTTTAATTCTTTTATTTGTTTCATTTTCAGCAAATATACTGGTTTTTTAAATTAAGCTTCTTTTTATACAGAGTTACAGATTATATTAATTTTATATAGAATATATTTAAGAAAGATATTTAATTTTTTTGCTAGTTAAGTATTGATCGATTAAGTTACTGTACCTTTGTTCCGATAAATGCGTGCCATTTCCTCGAATCTAATATCATAGCAAATGCCAATACCTATTTTGCAGCCCTTCACATCGAACGTCGTTAGGGAGTTACCAGGACTGAGTGAATCACTCTCTCGAAAAGTAATCTTCTTAGGAATGTCGATGTCGAATAGATGTACCTAATAACATAAAAATGTGGTCGCTAATTCTATTGCTGCAACTTTTGTAATTTAATATCAAAGTTACCAACTCCTAAACTTTAATTATTTATTATTTTTATTTAATAACTGACAGCGTTTTTATCACTTTCTTTTATTAAAAAATCTTATCATTTAATAATGTTTAAAAAGGAGAAAAAATAAGTATAATAATATTTTAAGTATGTGAAAAATTTATATTACACATAACAACAAAAATGGGCGTTTCCCGTATCATAACGTATTTTATAAACCGTAAATTATAGAATTGGTTATAGTATACGTATGTACATATGTATATTCCTAAATTATTCCTAGATAGAGTCACTTTCTTCGCCCCAATATTTTCAAATTCAAAGCCATAAAGGAATATATTACTTACCTTTCTGTGTTTTGCTATCAAAGTTCCATCGGGACCCCAAATAGTACAGGTATTGTACAATTTAGCGCCCCCTATTTCAGGCATCGTACCACCAACTACATAGATGTTGTTTTCTTTAGCTGCGTTCGATGAAGCAACGCTCGTTTCACCATCAGGAATACTCTCGGCGTATTTTGGAAAGTACTCTGCATTGCAATATTTCACTTAATGAAAAATAACTGTCTTTTGTTCCAACCATAAATTAAATTGAAATGTTTGTCAGTTTTTTATTTTTTAAATTATTAAAATAACTAAGTTTTATATTTCGACTTAATTAATTATGCAATTACTTAGCTAATAGTATATATAATAAATTGTTTCTACAAGTTCAAAATGAAAAATGAATATTTAGAAATATTTAATTACGACAATGCTATTTGTGTTAGCATCAGTGGCTTGTTACTCAACGACTTTGTTAGTACTTTTTGAAACATAAAGTTAGTTTTCAATTAACACTTATACTAGAGGCGGAATTATAAATGCAAAATAATTGATAATGCTAATTTATAAGTACCTAATTATTAGTATCTTAAAAAATATATTTATACAAAAATCACGATAATCATGAAAATGGGGAAATCCTATATTCTCGAATCAATTCACAATTTATTTTTTATATTAATTAGATTCCGCGCTCATCAGTACGTACTCACTGGCGACATCGAGAAAATGTATCGGCAATTCCTCGTACTACCAGAGGATCGGAAATATCAAAGGATATTATGGCGCAGCGCGAGTGGAGAAACAGAAACATATGAGCTTAACACCGTAATACCCTTATCATAGAAATAGAAGCAGTCCTCAATTCCCGCCCTCTAACTTCTATCTCCACCGATCCAAATGATCTCCTAGCCCTCACTCCCGGACATTTCCTCATTGGCGATTCATTAATGTGCTTACGTGATCGAGATTTCAGGGACATTCCATCGAACCGCCTCTCCAAATGGCAGCATATCCAACAGCTTAAACAACATTTTTGGAACCGCTGGCATAAGGAGTATTTGAACGAGCCAACCAACCGCAATAAATGGAGCAAGGGTGGACACAGCATCCAAAGGGGCACAATCGTCATCCTCAGAGAGGACAACGTTCCCTACATGCATTGGCCTCTGGGCCGAGTTATCAAGATTCATCCAGGCGCCGATGGTGTCATCCGGACAGCTACAGTTCAGACGGCAAAGAGCATTTTGGATCGGGGCGTCAAAAGGCTTGTCCCACTGCCAATTCAACCCGATCTCGAGAAACCCGAACAACTAGCCACCGAGACGAAACCACACCTCCCTAGTTTGATCGGTACCCTCTCAACGGGGGGAGAATGTTACGCCATGCGGCTTACCATAGGTCATATTCTTAACTATCGATCGCGGCATTATAATGTCGGCGACGGATCGTCGCGTCTGCCCGGCAAACAAACATTGTAGTGGCAAGCGCATGGTTCATTAAGCAGGGCGACTTCCAGAAACGTCGACTCGTGGCCCGTATTTTACCTCGCAGTAAAAGAATGTGGCGTGATCCGAACGTAGTGGGGGGCGCCTTCCAGAAAAAACGAAAAAAATCGAAAGGCGTTCAGAACTTTTCGAGAAGTCGAACCGTCAACACATGTGGTATGTCGCGCATTACTTATCAACCACAACGCAGTTACATTTTTTTTGTTCCATTTATATCTTTCTAGTTAATAAGTTGTTGAAATAAACATTAATTTATTTGTGTTAATTCTGTGGAATTTCATTGAACTACCCTTATTATCATAATCGAAATAAGGGATCGATCAGTTCGTGGCGTCGATTATTTAATCGTAACGGGAACTTACAACTCTCGTTGACGTGCTATCTCGCGATCGCGTCTCTTCGCGAACGGTCGAAACAAAATGATTCACTAAAAACTGTCCTGAATTCCTAAGAATTTATTTACCGCAAAACTGACAAAGTGTTTATTTAAAAAATGAGGTTGAAGGTAGTCCTTTTCTTTCATTTCATTCATTTTCATTTTCTTTCTTAAGTATGGCTAACACAATATCTAATCAATTAAAATTTTATATTTTCACGTGAAAAGTTTCTTTAGATAATTATTATCAACATGATGACTAACTCTTACGGATTAATACGTGTCTGTAGGGCAATCCGGTGGACTTGATCGGCTTTTTACTTCGAAAGTTGAGTAATCGGTGTCGCTTTCTTACGCATCTTTGAACTGTATAAATGTTTTAAAATTGTTTGATCCAGAATGTACCACACCGAACAATCAAGAAGGCAGGTGCCTTGACTACAGAAAATGTAAACCTCTGCAAGAAATATGGCAGATACAGTACCGTACAGCCACCGATTTTTATAGACGATCGGTGTGCAGATACCAGGGTAATGTTACGATCGTTTGTTGTCCGAACGATCCAAACAAAGAGAAGAGAGAAATTTTAATAAAAACTGTGTATAAGTATAAGGCTTTGCGACCACCATACTGTGGTTTTAGCAACGTCTCTCATACCAGGGTGGTGGTCGATGGTAAATCAGCTGAACTTGGTACGTTTTATGTCTTTCTTTCCGATTAATAATAAGCCATTTACTGCAAAGAATGAACTTTAAAGGCATTAAACAGCACATCAATGTACATTTCAATTAGACTAAATAATAATGCTATGATTTTATCGGTAGTAACTTTACTTATTAACTTGAATTATTTCTTCCTTTTATTTCATGTTAGGAAGAGTATCTTTTTGCTTGAAATAAAAAATTGATATAGGAGTAATAATATGGATAGAGATCAAAAACTGTTAGGGCAGAAATTACACGTTTGAACTTTATAGTTCAGTATAGTTCAAATAGAAATTATATAGAATTATTTAATAATTTGTATTCCACTGGAATAAAAATTTAATTTCTGTCTTTATCAAATCTCTATTTCAGAGTATTTGTACGTATGTACTTATCGTCTGCTGTATGATCGAATATCGAATAGGTAATAATCGTTGTTACTCGTTATGTGAGAAAAAATTATGTATATTCACAACTATGACTATTGCATTTTAGGCGCTTGGCCATGAATCGCTGCATTAGGTTTTCGTAATCCCCGAAACCCAGACAAACCACTATGGAAGTGCGGAGGTTCCCTGATATCGGCTAGGCATGTTTTGACCGCAGCACATTGTGCACATATGGATGGAATAGAAAACATACACAATCATAATATTGCCATTCTTAGATTGGTGGAGGAGGTGTCATTTTCGAGTAAGTCCTGAAATATATATATATATATGCTATTGAGTATTACTGAAGTATCATATCCTGAAATTTCTTACTGTACACATATATTGTGTCATAAAGCGTGTACAATTCTTTCTCATACTTTTGGTCATTCGTTTCCTGCATTTTCATTTATTTTTTTATTTTTCAGGGTACGTATATCCCATTTGTACGAAAGAGCCCTTACGAAAGAGCAACTTCGTCGGCTATAACCCCTTTGTTGCTGGATGGGGAGCATTAAGATATAGTAAGTGATATCAATTTTATAATAAAATTAAACAGTTCCAGTCTTAAATATCTTTCTTATTTTCTTCGTAGGACGACCACGACGTAATGCATTAATGGAAGTACAAATGCCAGTGATTAAGAACGCCGAATGCAAAATAGCTTACTCCAAATTTCCTAATGCACCTGATATCACTGATGGTATAATATGCGCCGAACATGCTCAGGGTGGAGAGGATTCTTGTACGGTAATTAAGTTACAGAGTTACTACAAACTATACGGTATCTGAAGACACGTCGATTCTAATTAACATCAAATCGACGTCCTAAACATTAAAAATAATAGATAAACACAATTTAATAGTTTTGCCCACTTCTCACACCTCGTTATGGTATTTAATCTAATTTCCTTGTAATCTTAGTTTTGCTCAAAATACATATAACATGTACGTTATAAATTGGAGTATTTCAATACACAAATCAATAGAAGATTATTACTGTATATAAGTATAATTTCAATACAATTCGATCGATATATTTCAGTATCTTTGATTAAAAATTTAACGATCCTTTCAGGCTGACCGCGGCGGACCACCGCTGATACAACATGAATTAACCTCGTATTTAATAGGTATTGTGTCTTATGCTTATAAGTGCGGCACAGCTGGGTATCCCAGCGTTTACACTAGGGTCACATCGTACCTTGACTTCATTCTCCAAGCAATGCAATAATACGATATTACTGTTCCATAAATATCATTGTGTAAAAAACGTAAAGTTGGATTTTCTTATTGTGGAGATAAGAAACAGCTCAAATTTACATTGTTTTGTACGTTACAAATTATAGGCTTAAAATGTACGAAATGTAACTTTGAAACGACACTAATTTTTTACGCACGATAAACCTCCACGACTTAGGTATGTAAAGATGATAAACGTATATTAATTCTATTAATTTGGTAATAATAAACCAACTTTGTGAGAAGTTCTGTAAATTTCGTTTCTGTTGTATCAAGAGAATAATGGAATATTCCACTTAGATCGTATACTTCTTGTATGTACGTACAAAATTTTCCGGCTAATCTAAAACACTTCATAAGATAGAGAGCTTCTGGAAATTCGGACACAGAGAGTGCATAAAATACAAGATAAGTCTCGTGTCTTTCAAAATTATTTTTTAGTCGCTAAAAACGTCCTGTGTACTCATGCAATCACATGCAACCTCGAAACTTCACTTATTTTTTATCACTTTCCAATTCAATACACAGTTTCTGCATTTTTGACTATATGTAAGAGAAATTTCCATTCAGCCAAAGGTGTACTTACAGATTATAGATTCCTATACGACTCTCAGTAAAAATTTATCCGCACCCCAGATAGTTAAAACTTCTGTCGACCGTATTGATCCATCTGCACTCTTCGTATGACGTCAATATCTGTTCAGTGCTGCTGCGCAGGTTTCTTTGTGTTACGTCAATTCGTTTGCGACCGTTGCGCGAGTAATGGCGCTTTGCAATGGTGATTTGCAAGAAAACAGTGCAGGATGCTGTGATTCGTTTCTTGTGGTCGGAGGTTATGTTTGATGCCTATATTTATCAAAGATTTAATGCACATTATGGAGAAAGTGTTTTGTCACGAAGTGTGTTTGAATGGGCATAAAAGTTCAAAGGAGATCGCACAAGTGTTATGAAAAAACAGCTGGACGCCAGTCCACATCCACGATGACAACATTGAACGTGCTCATGAACTTATGCTCTATGGAATAGACGAGTGACACTGGATAATGTGGCAAATCATTTGCAAATCAGCCACGGCTCTGCTTATGCAATAGTGCACGACAGATTTGGGTTTTAAAAAGTTTGTGCGAGATGGATGCCGAAAAGCTGATGAAAAGGTGAAGACGACGATGCATTCGTGGTTCGCAGCTCAGCCCAAAACATTTTTTAATGAGAAAATACAAAGGTCCTTCGGCAAATGGACAAAGTGTATACAGAAATCGAGTGATTATGTCAAAAAATGATGTATGTCTTTTTTGACAATTGCTTAAAATAAATTCTACACCGACAGAGCGGGTAACTTTTTACTCACCCTCGTAAGACACTTAAATTTCCAATCTATTATGATGAATAAAAGAGCTTATACTATTAAATCTAATTGTATTTTGTTGCATGAGAGTACACGTGTATGTGATGTACATTACCTTTATATCCCCTTGAACGCTTCAATATTGCGCATATATACTATATTTTGTACAGCTTCTATAAAATTTCGTATGTTTGTTTAGGCTGTTAATCTAGAGGCTGGAGTACAAAGAAGTGGCACAATGATGTGGGCTGATGACATTTATAATTATCAAGGAATCACCCCTACATTCGCTCAGGTATATATCGTTGACTATAATGTATTTAACATATATGATTGTTAGAATATTAATAATTAATTTTTAATTCTATCAGAATTTTAATGAAACTGTCCCTTGGGAAGGAAGAACTGATACCTTGATATCACGGTTTGTACATCCTATATATACGACAAATTTTAGAACATTATATAACGAAGAACCAGATTGTCGTGGCCATGTGATGTGAATAAAAGGACTTGAGTTTGATGATATTTTTATAATGTTAGATAACATAACTAAGTATCTTCACAGTAAGATAGGATGACATGGTTTACATGATCTTAATGTTGTTCACTTGAGTGATGATATTATAAGGAAAAGTGTAATATCACAGGTAGGATGATTCATAATTTAGAACTACTAACTCATGTATGTATTAAAAATTAAAGAAATATATTAAATTTTATAGGATATTTATGTTTAGTAACCAGTAATTCAGAGATTGGTATTCATGGTTACTATAACGAGGCTGTAGAAACGCACCCTTTCTTCTTTGCAAATGGTCCTGTATTTATGTCTAAGCCGAAACTGGAACCTCTGAATAATTTAGATTTATTCTTGTTATTTTCTAAAATACTTATCTACAGTATACCGTAAGGAATGATACCGTATCGCACCTAATCAAGTGCCTGAAGAAACATCAACAGGATATCACAGTAATCCCGTATCGACTGATATGTAAGTAAAAGTTATGTGTCATTGTTATACACAGTTATGTGTTAGTGTTATACACAGTTATTTATCATTTTCTATTAATTCAGTTGTAGCCACTACAATATCTATGACACTGGTAGTAATTATGAGAACAATAATGATGTGTTCTATAAGAGGAAATGATGATTAGGAACAAAAACTTACAGGTAAGTCAAAGTATATGTTATTTGCCATTTGAAAAGAAAGTTACTAACTTGGAATTTTTTGATAAACAATAATTGTGCAAAATATATTGGATTTCAAATTTGTCAAAAATTGAAATTTAAGAAGCATTGTAATAATATAACATTAATATTTTGATTTTTCAGGAGTTATCATGCGGTGGATGGATAATATGTAAAAAATATTAAGCAGTATATGAATTTTCATATTGCGTAGAGATAACAAAATGAATTTTAAAAAATGTCGACATGGTAATAAGAAATAGCATCATGACAAAGAATATATAAAGACAGTTTCATTTTTTATAAATAAAAATTTGTTGTTCCAGATTTTGAAATATAGTGAAACGTTTAATTAGTATCTTAATATCTTTAAATAATTATTATTTTAGAATCAATTGTAATTGTATCATATGTACTTTTGAATTCGTGCAAGAACATATGTAATTTTGAAGTAGTTATTATTAGGAAATTGTTAGACGCGAACAGTATGCGAAAAGTTAGTATGCAGTGTAATAATTATCAATCAAAACACAAGAATTAAATTCTTGAGGAAAAAATTTCCGGAATTTCTTATTTACATGGTTATAAAGAAATCCATAATAAAAAGGAGCTGCTTTCTAATACTTCTCTTCCTTGTAATGCCTACGTTAACAATAACGAGGTTCGACTCTTTGTTTTTAGAGGGATACTGGAAAATTTGAAAGTACAGTACCATTGGGAAGAAAATCACGATATTGAAAACGATATTTGCAAGTAAATTTCCAAAAAATCTGTTTTCAAATTGTCGCTTTCTATTTCACATTAAAAGAAAGGGAGGGCTGCCTTCTTTTTCTGCAAGACAAAACAAACATTCTGAATCTCATATCAATGAATGATGTCAATAAGTTATTTTTCTTTTCAGATTGAACAATATTCCAGATTTATTCATAATTTCATACTACGCGAAGAATAGACTTTCATAGGTATATAAAGGAAATATTAAGTATAGGAAAACTCTTTTTCGTTGTAGGTGACATATGCTTCACGGTTGAACACATGTATTTTTGAACACATATAAATGAAAAAGTACTCTTATGGAGAAAGAGAATTGATACCTTCGATTGACATTAGATAATGTATATAAACTTATGAACAATCACTATCAGTTTGTATTTTAGGTGCACACGCAGATTTGTTGGAGGTCTTATAAAATGTACTTCCTGTACGAACGTTTTATTCTTCCAAATTTTACGATACTATGTCTCATATGATAACTATATGGATTAAACGTAATATAAATGATCCGAAAATAGACTCGAACGACATTAATTGTCTTTCTATTTATACCAATATCGAAAATACAAGTAAAGCTGGAGCAATAGTACGCAAGAATGGACTATTTATTATTTTAAACCAAATCATAGCATATTCAGAATGCACAGTATTATCATGAAATGTAAATGAATCAGTTGTAAACGAACGATTTTACTGTAAAATCGTTGCCTCCTTTTTTTCATCTGAAACATAGCAGCAATGAGTACATTCTTTTAATATATAATAAAACGAGATATCTTTATAAAGTTACATATGTCATCACTGGTAACTGTTATATCGTATGACACCAAACATACCGTTAGTATGGAATGATATTTTTATGAAGATATACTTTAATGATAGATTTTATGAATGAAACGTTATATAAGAAAAATTATCTCTTGTTATTCTATGAAGTGTAGTAGCTAATGAAGATTAATTTTACGAAGTATTAGAGCAAAAGAGAATTAAAAAATTAAAAAGATCTAAATAAGATTGTTCGTGTGGCTTAATTATCTCAATTCTGGTACACCACTTGTTACATTCTAACTAATTAGCGCTAAACAATAACTTGCAAATATTAAAGATATTAACACCTTAATATTAACACCTAAAGGTTTTTCAGGAAATTTTATAATATTTGATTATTGTATTTGTCATTGTATTGTATAGTCATTGATTGATAAAATTTCTTGTATAAGCATAGATCGAGGTTGACGTCATACGCAGATTGCATATCATTGACAGGTATCGTTTTAATTTATTTTATGGCTAGAATCGTTTGAATATTATACGAATAATTATTTCCATTCGAACGATTAATAAATCACGTACCTATAAAAGATATATTACGAAAAAGACGTGACGAAACAAAAAAATATTGGAAATTCCGTTGTCATTAGATCAATTATTTTTGCAATGATTTTTATTTCCATGTAATTACATATGAAATGGGTAATTCATTAACATCTCCTCGAATCGAATATAATTCGTTACACTTCACAACGATTCAAATAATGGACGGGAAATATATAATAAGTTTCCTGTCCTTGCGTTAAAATAATACTGTACAAATCAGATGATACAGGAAATACCCAAAAAACCCAATTACATCCACATTGCATGACAGCACACTTGCAATGGATTTTTGTGATTTCAATGTCACAGACAATGACACAACTAATCAGAACACGTTCGAGGCTATAGACATTGAAATTATCGCGTGTTTAATACGTTTAAAGCATAAATCTAAATTTCACGCGATTATTTCTTTGTACATTGTGAAACTCTTAAATTATCTTAATCGAATAAATAATCCTAATGTAATAAAACATCTTGAAATAGACCTAGATATCTGAAACAGAAACTCGAAGGATAAGAAATCCTAAAAGGTACTAATCCTAAAATCACAAACTCCTAAATAACAAACAAGTGATAAAACCTGTTATAAATAATAAACCTTACCTGAAATAATCAAATCCTAACTAATCGAAAATAAAATAAGGCAAGCAATTCTTAATCTTTCAAGTAATTTTTCCGAAAACACAGAAAGATAGAGAAATTAAAAAGACGCAGCACAATGAAAGTTTCAGAGCGATGAATACGATCGTATTAAACTAAATAATTTTCAAAAGTGAAATTACACTGAAACGTATATCGATGATATTTGTCATTTCTACGATCTGTTTCGCTTGATCGTGCTTCTTTTCTGATGTAAATTCAATTTATAATACGAACCAAGTTTCCTTTATTATTATTAGTCCTGCGTCTTTTTAATTCGTCACTTCTTTTATTTCAGAACAATGACGGGCTCCAAGATGCTGTTCGGATGTTTGGCGTTAATTGCTTTTCTGCATCCATTAGTCCACGTTTGTACTTCGAGTTGTCTTTTTCCATGCACTTCAAATTCCAATACGATCTGGTCACGTGGCCTTCGTACAATTTCGAAATTTTACCTGTTTGGTAATCGTCAATGAAAAAAGAAGTTGTGCGTGACCTCAACACATTGAAACAATTTTTATGATTTTTTATTTGCCGGTTGGTCAGCAAGTTAATGGAAAAATTTCACTTAACTATTCGCGTTAATTTCTTTGGTTTAACTTTTGGGAAATGCTTCGTTAGCTTCGGGAATATTCCAACGATTCGTTTTACGTACAAAATAAGCATGATAAATATTACATCACGGTAATGTAATATCGGAATATATTAAAGGTGTAATTTTGTCCGATTAATTATAATTTATTAATAATGGATTGAAAATACAGATATTAGTTAGACAGAGAAACGATGTTTGATTAACAGGAAAACTAAATGCAACGCTCGTATTTACATCAAATAACTTGACAACTATTTGGTAACTCTCTCTCTCTCTCTCTCTCTCTCTCACTAGCAACTCTAACACTCGACAACACTCGCAACTCAATTCTAACGACTCTATGCTTCGACGTCTCGATCAACTCTGATTCTCGCAACACGCACACTTTTCGATTTGCCTTGGATAGCGAAACCGACCTTCTTCTAACGCGTTTTTAAAACGCGATGGCGCTATCACTTTCTAAAAGCGTCGTCTTTACATTTCCGATGGCCACGGGCACATCCGACTGCCAGATATACAATGTATTATAAGAGTATCATTACCATACTTTTCATGAAAAGAGCAATTTTTCTTGATAACTATACTCTGTAACATAGATTGAAGTCGCTGATTTGATCCCTCTGATATCGTTGTCTTATGAGAGTCTCGCCTGGTTTTGATTGGTTCTGTTGACTCTTATCGTTGTGAAAAATCGATTCGTTGTGTACCTTTTTTGTATAGAGAATTATTTTGTGGTAGAATATAATGTTGTAATATTTGTGGTCTTTACTTTACTAATTTTGTCACTGAGCCGCTCTTTGGTTCGTTGAGCGATTCATATTCCGCATATATTCCGTACTTGCTTCGCTTGGTACTTTTATAATTTTCGCAGTTACAATAAAAAATTTAATTCTTAACAGATTAAAGATTTAACCTCTTGCTTTATAGTGTACAATAATTTTTTTTTTTTGTATAGGTTATGTGATCCATAGTTTGAGTAAGTAGTATATATATATATATATATATATATATATATATATATATATTTACGTGACAAGCTTTCATTTCAATCTATATTTAAGATTAATATTTTATCAGTTTCTGTTCGTAACAACATCGAAGTAGTCAATAAGTTTGAAGAGTATAATTAAGGAAGTTATGAAGCAAGAGGTTAAGAACAAATTCTGAAAGAGGTTATGTACAACTCAGTAGTACTGCTTTACAGTAGTACTGCTCTCTCTCACTAGCAACTCTAACACTCGACAACACTCGCAACTCAATTCTAACGACTCTATGCTTCGACGTCTCGATCAACTCTGAACCTCGCCAATGCATTCCTGCTCGGTCCTGCACACACACACACACACACACACTTTTCGGCTCACATACTCTGGCCTCTCGATTGCCACTCCTTGAAATATGAAACCGTACTTCTGTTTTGACGCTGCTTATCTTTTCTCGCGTCACTGTTACTAGGCGCTCTTGGATGTAAACAAACCACAAAAAGACGGCGTACACGGTGTTTTCTAATTTCAGCCGATCTCCAATCAAAGCTATTCTACGATATTACATTATCGTATAATAATAAGCTTTTAATCGTTTAATAATAACTCGTCAAGTAGAAATTCCACACGAAGCATTGTGAAGAATAATACTTGAAGAAGATCTATGTTCTTACGAGATTGGCTGTGTACAAGAACTTTGTTGGATAGATTGTATCGTTTGACGAAAATTTTATTGTTGAAAGTTAAGAAAGTTGGAAAGAAAACCCACGCTGTCTCGAAGATATCTTGTTTTTCAGATGCTGTAAATTGACAAATAACTAGATATTAGTATTGACATTATTTGATGTCATATCTGACCTTCAGTTCGCTGTGGAGTGCCGAAGCGTGCAGACGTGTCTCTAGTGCCCAGCGTAGTTCGAAAACAACACGTGTCGCCCAAACGTCGAAAGAGAACACAGCTAAGTGCCCCTTACTCCCTAGGGAGAAGAAAATCCCACGCACCTAACCCCAACACGAATACTAGCCTCACAGCCTCACGACTAGTTGTTCATTCCGAATTAACTAGCTCGATGATGGCCCAGCAACCGCGACCAGGCTCTCCGGAGCAGACTCGCAGCTACCCCGAGCTACCCCCCCCCGTGGCAGAAGTGTAGCAGAACTCTCCGCACTAACGACGCTAACACTACAAAGAAGAGGAAAATAGAACCAGCAACGCAAATAAACACACACAACAGGTTCGCCGTATTGGAATCCTCAAACGACGCCATGGAAATCGTAGAACCGCCATCAAACCAACACTCACAGAGAATCCCCCCTCCCCCACCAATTTTTGTGGACGACGTCATTGACATACAGACAATGACCAAGTCCCTAGAGAGAGATACCAGCAAGGAGGAATATAACCTTAAGATAAGCAACAACAAGGTGAAAATACTACCGACGAACCCAGAAGCTTACAGAAAACTCACCAAGACACTCAGGACCCTGAACGCCAACTTCCACACCTACCAACTTAAACAGGAAAGGCCTTTCCGGGTGGTCCTACGAAACATACACCACTCAGCAGATATAGACGAACTAAAATACGAACTCTCAAAACTCGGCCACGAAGTCGTCAACGTAAGTAATATAAGGCATAGAGTCTCGAAAGACCCGTTATCCTTATTCTTCCTAGACATTAAACAAAAACCGAACAATAAGGAAATATATAACATCAGTCGCCTAATGAACGCGATAGTAAAGATCGAACCACCGCTCGTGAAAAAAGAAATAGTGCAGTGCAAAAGGTGCCAAAGGTACGGTCATACGCAGAAATACTGCAACCATACTTTCCGCTGCGTTAAATGCGCAGGCTCTCACTCCACTGACCAGTGCGCCAAATCACCGGAAACCCCAGCGAAATGCATCCACTGCCAAGGGGACCACCCTGCCAACTACAAAGGCTGCCCAGCATATAAAACACTATACACGAACAGGTACCCTAAGCTCAGAGCAAAAGAGGTATCCAACCAAACACCCAGCCCGCCGAAATTCACGACTACCCCAACCCCCTCAACCAACCAAACGCACAGTCCTACCAAATTCATCTCCACCTCAACCTCCTTTGCCCAAGCAGTACAAGGCATCCAAAATAACCCGAACAGCCAAAGGAACCTTCCCCAAAACAGTGACCCCAACCCACCAAACACAGACAACTCCTCAAGGCTTGAAAAGCTAATAGAGAAACAATCGGAGCAAATAAATCACTTGCTATCGCTACTAACACTCATCGTGGAAAAATTAGCACGCCCCGACTCAAAATAAAACCAAGGCGCATAGCACTCTGGAACGCCAACGGTCTAGCGCAACACAAACTTGAACTAGAACTCTTCTTAAAACACCAGCAAATCGACGTAATGCTCGTGTCGGAAACCCACTTCACCGACAAGAGCTACCTGAAAATAAATGGTTACAAATTCTACCATACCCAACACCCCAGCGGAAAGGCCCACGGTGGCACCGGAATAATAATCAAAGCAAGTATTAAGCACTACGAACTCCCATCATTCCAGAAAGACTACCTCCAAGCAACAAACGTAGCAATAGAAGACTGTCATGGCTCAATCACCACCTCAGCAGTATACTGCCCTCCCAGACACTCCATCGCCAAAGAAGACTTTGATAACTTCCTGGACACCCTGGGCAACAGATTCATAGTTGGAGGAGACTATAACGCCAAGCACATCCAATGGGGCAGCAGACTGGTTACAGCAAGAGGCAAAAACCTCTTAAACAGCATAACAAACAACAACCTCAACTACCTCACCACATACGAACCCACATACTGGCCCACTGACACCAACAAAATACCCGACCTTCTCGACTTCTTCATAACTAAAAATATCCCATCAAGACACGTCCAGATCAACTCCTCGGCTGATCTCTCCTCTGATCATTCTCCCGTGATAGCAACAGTCAGTTCAACAATCATCGAGAATACACCTAATGGCACCATTCACAACCAACACACCAACTGGCAGCTCTTCAGAGAAGTCTTTACACACTCAACCTCAGCCTTCACCCCACTAAAAACAAAGGAAGATATCGAAGCAGCCACGGAATACTTAAACACGAGCATAATAAACGCAATCCGCCTCTCCACACCGACAAAGCCATCTAACAGCAAACAAGAATATCCCCATTACATACTAAAAAAATAGCAGAAAAACGAAGACTAAGAAGAGTATGGCAGACCCATAGAACACCGGAGGACAAACGCAAACTTAACAACGCAACTAGAAAGCTATCCAGAATCCTAAGAAACTATAAAAACGACTGTTTCCATAAATACCTCGCCAGCTTATCCCCCACAGCCGACGCCAACTACTCACTATGGAAGGCCTCCAGGAAACTCACACGCCCCCCACAAATAATCCCACCTATCCGCCGTCCGCAAGGTGGATGGGCGCGAAGCCCCATAGAAAAAGCCGACCTGTTTGCAAAACACTTGTCAAAAGTATTCAAACCCCATTCCCCCCAAACCGCCGCGGACGTTACTGAATACCTGCACACCCCCTTCCAAATGTCCCCTCCTATCGAACCCTTCTCCTCTGCTGAGACTATAGAAACAATCAGTCGCCTAAACCCCAAGAAAGCAGCAGGACACGACCTAATAGGCAATAGAGCAATCAAGGAACTTCCCACAAAAGGGATAGCACCCATCACATCGATTTTTAATGCTATCCTTCGCCTGGAACACTATCCTAAGGCTTGGAAAATCTCATTGATTACCCTCATCCCCAAACCCGGTAAACCGATATACGAAACCTGCTCCTATCGCCCAATCAGTCTTTTACCTACCCTGTCCAAACTATTCGAGAAGATGCTCACGAACCGACTCCTTCCAATCCTAGAGAACTTGAAAACACTCCCAGATCACCAATTCGGCTTCCGAAAACATCATTCTACAGTAGAGCAAATCCACCGCCTAACTCATACGATCAGCCAAACACTCGAAAAGAAAAAATATTGCTCAGCGGTCTTCCTAGACATCCAACAGGCATTCGATAAAGTATGGCATGAAGGGCTACTATACAAACTTAAAAAGATCCTACCCCACCCCTACTACTCCATCCTAAAATCTTACCTAACCAATAGGCAATTCATGGTTAAATACCTAGACGCCACTTCCGCAACATTCCCAATAGAAGCCGGCATACCCCAAGGTAGTGTCCTCGGACCCCTACTGTACTCCATCTACACTGCCGACCTACCTATATCAAATGATATAACAATAGCGACATTTGCAGACGACACAGCGCTATTAGCTTCCCACGCTGACCCGGTAATAGCCTCATCCACTCTCCAGCGAAGTCTCGACTCCATGGAAAAGTGGTTTCACAAATGGGGCTTCAAAGTCAACGAAAAGAAATCCACACATGTAACCTTCACGCTCCGAAAACAAACCTGCCCCCAGGTCACCATCAACAATGCAACAGTTCCTAGCAGGGACACAGTCCGATACCTGGGCATGACCCTGGACAGGAGACTAACGTGGAAGACACACATCTCAGATAAAAGGAAGCAACCAAAGGACAAACTAAAAAAACTCTATTGGCTCACGGGCCGACGCTCCAAACTAAATATACAGAATAAAATTACCCTCTACAAGACCGTAATAAAACCTGTCTGGACCTACGGAATCCAACTATGGGGAACAGCAAGTAACTCCAACATTGAAATACTCCAACGCTTTCAATCGAAAACGCTAAGATCCCTAATTGACGCACCTTGGTATGTAACCAATGAAACAATACACCGCGACCTCAAGATACCCACCGTCAAAGAGGAAATAGCAAAATATAGCAACAGATACAGCAAAAGAATCAACAAACACCGAAACCCCCTAATCACTGGACTACTCGATACGACGGACCAGACTCGCAGGCTGAAGAGGCACTACCCGCTAGATCTAAACGTCAGATTCATTTAATTATCCAAACTAAGCATATGCACTTACTTATAATACTTTAAATTATACCTATCTATAATAGTATTAACTTATTGTAAATAAACAGCCATGTCACTGCGCCACGCCAGAAAAATTACTGAAAATTCTCAACGCGAGAATTGATTGTAATTTCAACAAATAAATAAAAAAAAAAAATATCTGACCTTAAAGTATAAATAAAATCAATCTAGGAATTAATGAAATTTCAAACATTTTTTCTAAGAAAACAGAAGTTTTGTTCCTCCTAATGAGTATCACATGATGCAATAGAAAATAATTTGACATTGAAAATCGTGTCAAGATCAATTTCGAAGCTATAAAATCGTCTTAAAAAAACGCCGTGATAAAAAATTTTTTGACACCTTGTACAAAGGTGTATATCAACGTAAGTGTACCTGTATGTTTATATTCGAGATTATTTATCTATTCAAGATAGCAAAGTAAAAATACTATATAGAGGATTTAATTAATGTGTATATCAACACATATTCTCGATAATACGATAATACAATAATATTCTCGATATACGTACGCGCGTGATAGAAGGTCGTTCGGGGAAAAATGTTCATGACACCGATATAAAAATACCATATGGAGGAATTAATTAATGTGTCGATCAACGTATATATCATTATATGTAATTATATCATTATTATCAATATTATATATAATTATTATATTATTATTATCATTATATGTAATTATATCATTATATGTGCATTTGGCAAATAATATTTGACATCTGGAAGCGACATGTTATTTATCTATTCAAGATAGCAAAGTAGAAATAGCATATAGAGGATTTAATTAATGTGTGGATCAACGTATGTATCACTATATGTAACAATAATATTGACTGTATATGTACGCGTGTAATAGAAGATTTTCGGTTTACAATGTTTATGACACTGATATAAAAATACCATATAGAGGATTTAATTAACGTGTATATCTACGTATATATCTGTAATATCGTGATATAATATATTTACAAGAAATGGATGATAAGAAATTAGTAATAATTCACAAAAAAAGGATATTGTAGTAGAAATATTATAAAAAACATTTTCTGTTTTAGTGTAGAGTTACTCCTTCTTACAGACAGTGTCGTACAAATCTGTACGTCTCTGAGAAAATGTAGGTATCTGAGCCCTTACTTCCTCAACAACTTTTAGATCTGATAGAAAAAAGAAACATACGAAGTAATAAGTAATGCTTACTAATAAACTCAACAAATACAGAGGAAGATGGCTAAATCGATAAATTAACGAGACTAAAAATTAATTACATCATGGATCTCTCGCTTTTAATTTTAAGCTGTAAATTACCGATATCGGTGACTTTTTTTTTTTATTTATTTGTTGAAATTTTTTTTTTTTTTTTTTTGATATCGGTGACTGCCATATTCTCTTGAGTTTCCAAATCGTAAAGAATCTTTCCCCAGGGATTGGTCAACTGTGTATGTCCCCATGCGACGTAACTTGCTTAAGGAACACGAGCCGGTGATATGCAGGCAACGCAAAATTGATTATCATTCGCTCTGGAACGCTGAAGTAATGACCAGTGCAGTGGTCCAGTGGTCATATTGAATGCCGCTGGATATATCAGCATTTGGCAACCTAACTCAGAGAAGCAGGAAATATGAAGCCACCGAATACCAATTAGCTTCGTAGTTGCACGGTTCACATTCCATCATTTCTGAATATGCGAGGACAGTCCTCTTATTGTGCTTTTAATTCTTTTATTTGTTTCATTTTCAGCAAATATACTGGTTTTTTAAATTAAGCTTCTTTTTATACAGAGTTACAGATTATATTAATTTTATATAGAATATATTTAAGAAAAATATTTAATTTTTTGCTAGTTAAGTATTGATCGATTAAGTTACTGTACCTTTGTTCCGATAAATGCGTGCCATTTCCTCGAATCTAATATCATAGCAAATGCCAGTACCTATTTTGCAGCCCTTCACATCGAACGTCGTTAGGGAGTTACCAGGACTGAGTGAATCACTCTCTCGAAAAGTAATCTTCTTAGGAATGTCGATGTCGAATAGATGTACCTAATAACATAAAAATGTGGTCGCTAATTCTATTGCTGCAACTTTTGTAATTTAATATCAAAGTTACCAACTCCTAAACTTTAATTATTTATTATTTTTATTTAATAACTGACAGCGTTTTTATCACTTTCTTTTATTAAAAAATCTTATCATTTAATAATGTTTAAAAAGGAGAAAAAATAAGTATAATAATATTTTAAGTATGTGAAAAATTTATATTACACATAACAACAAAAATGGGCGTTTCCCGTATCATAACGTATTTTATAAACCGTAAATTATAGAATTGGTTATAGTATACGTATGTACATATGTATATTCCTAAATTATTCCTAGATAGAGTCACTTTCTTCGCCCCAATATTTTCAAATTCAAAGCCATAAAGGAATATATTACTTACCTTTCGGTGTTTTGCTATCAAAGTTCCATCGGGACCACAAATAGTACAGGTATTGTACAATTTAGCGCCCTCTATTTCAGGCATCGTACCACCAACTACATAGATGTTGTTTTCTTTGGCTGCGTTCGATGAAGCAACGCTCGTTTCACCATCAGGAATACTCTCGGCGTATTTTGGAAAGTACTCTGCATTGCAATATTTCAATTAATGAAAAATAACTGTCTTTTGTTCCAACCATAAATTAAATTGAAATGTTTGTCAGTTTTTTATTTTTTAAATTATTAAAATAACTAAGTTTTATATTTCGACTTAATTAAATATGCAATTACTTAGCTAATGGTATATATAATAAATTGTTTCTACAGGTTCAAAATGAAAAATGAATATTTAGAAATATTTAATTACGACAATGCTATTTGTGTTAGCATCAGTGGCTTGTTACTCAACGACTTTGCTAGTACTTTTTGAAACATAAAGTTAGTTTTCAATTAACACTTATACTAGAGGCGGAATTATAAATGCAAAATAATTGATAATGCTAATTTATAAGTACCTAATTATTAGTATCTTAAAAAATATATTTATACAAAAATCACGATAATCATGAAAATGGGGAAATCCTATATTCTCGAATCAATTCACAATTTATTTTGTATATTAATTAGATTCCGCGCTCATCAGTACGTACTCACTGGCGACATCGAGAAAATGTATCAGCAATTCCTCGTACGACCAGAGGATCGGAAATATCAAAGGATATTATGGCGCAGCGCGAGTGGAGAAACAGAAACATATGAGCTTAACACCGTAATACTCTTATCATAGAAATAGAAGCAGTCCTCAATTCCCGCCCTCTAACTTCTATCTCCACCGATCCAAATGATCTCCTAGCCCTCACTCCCGGACATTTCCTCGTTGGCGATTCATTAATGTGCTTACGTGATCGAGATTTCAGGGACATTCCATCGAACCGACTCTCCAAATGGCAGCATATCCAACAGCTTAAACAACATTTTTGGAACCGTTGGCATAAGGAGTATTTGAACGAGCCAACCAACCGCAATAAATGGAGCAAGGGTGGACACAGCATCCAAAAGGGCACAATCGTCATCCTCAGAGAGGACAACATTCCCTCCATGCATTGGCCTCTGGGCCGAGTTATCAAGATTCATCCAGGCGCCGATGGTGTCATCCGGACAGCTACAGTTCAGACGGCAAAGAGCATTTTGGATCGGGGCGTCAAAAGGCTTGTCCCACTGCCAATTCAACCCGATCTCGAGAAACCCGAACAACTAGCCACCGAGACGAAATAAGATGGGAACTTCAACCACGCCTCCCTAGTTTGATCGGTACCCTCTCAACGGGGGGAGAATGTTACGCCATGCGGCTTACCATAGGTCATATTCTTAACTATCGATCGCGGCACTATAATGTCGGCGACGGATCGTCGCGTCTGCCCGGCAAACAAACATTGTAGTGGCAAGCGCATGGTTCATTAAGCAGGGCGACTTCCAGAAACGTCGACTCGTGGCCCGTATTTTACCTCGCGTAAAAGAATGTGGCGTGATCCGAACGTAGTGGGGGTCGCCGTCCAGAAAAAACGAAAAAAATCGAAAGGCGTTCAGAACTTTTCGAGATGTCGAACCGTCAACACATGTGGTATGTCGCGCATTACTTATCAACCAAAACGCAGTTACATTTTTTTTTGTTCCATTTATATCTTTCTAGTTAATAAGTTGTTGAAATAAACATTAATTTATTTGTGTTAATTCTGTGGAATTTCATTGAACTACCCTTATTATCATAATCGAAATAAGGGGATCGATCAGTTCGTGGCGTCGATTATTTAATCGTAGCGGGAACTTACAACTCTCGTTGACGTGCTATCTCGCGATCGCGTCTCTCCGCGAACGGTCGAAACAAAATGATTCACTAAAAACTGTCCTGAATTCCTAAGAATTTATTTACCGCAAAACTGACAAAGTGGTTATTTAAAACATGAGGTTGAAGGTAGTCCTTTTCTTTCATTTCATTCATTTTCATTTTCTTTCTTAAGTATGGCTAACACAATATCTAATCAATTAAAATTTTGTATTTTCACGTGAAAAGTTTCTTTAGATAATTATTATCAACATGATGACTAACTCTTACGGATTAATACGTGTCTGTAGGGCAATCCGGTGGACTTGATCGGCCTTTTACTTCGAAAGTTGAGTAATCGGTGTCGCTTTCTTACGCATCTTTGAACTGTATAAATGTTTTAAAATTGTTTGATCCAGAATGTACCACACCGGACAATCAAGAAGGCAGGTGCCTTGACTACAGAAAATGTAAACCTCTGCAAAAAATATGGCAGATACAGTACCGTACAGCCACCGATTTTTATAGACGATCAGTGTGCAGATACCAGGGCAATGTTACGATCGTTTGCTGTCCGAACGATCCAAACAAAGAGAAGAGAGAAATTTTAATAAAAACTGTGTATAAGTATAAGGCTTTGCGACCACCATACTGTGGTTTTAGCAACGTCTCTCATACCAGGGTGGTCGATGGTAAACCAGCTGAACTGGGTACGTTTCATGTCTTTCTTTCCGATTAATAATAAGCCATTTACTGCAAAGAATGAACTTTAAAGGCATTAAACAGCACATCAATGTACATTTCAATTAGACTAAATAATAATGCTATGATTTTATCGGTAGTAACTTTACTTATTAACTTGAATTATTTCTTTCTTTTACTTCATGTTAGGAAGAGTATCTTTTTGCTTGAAATAAAGAATTGATATAGGAGTAATAATATGGATAGAGATCAAAAACTGTTAGGGCAGAAATTACACGTTTGAACTTTATAGTTCAGTATAGTTCAAATAGAAATTATATAGAATTATTTAATAATTTGTATTCCACTGGAATAAAAATTTAATTTCTGTCTTTATCAAATCTCTATTTCAGATTATTTGTACGTATGTACTTATCGTCTGCTGTATGATCGAATATCGAATAGGTAATAATCGTTGTTACTCGTTATGTGAGAAAAAATTATGTATATTCACAACTATGACTATTGCATTTTAGGCGCTTGGCCATGGATCGCTGCATTAGGTTTTCGTAATCCCCGAAACCCAGACAAACCACTATGGAAGTGCGGAGGTTCCGTGATATCGGCTAGGCATGTTTTGACCGCAGCACATTGTGCACATATGGATGGAATAGAAAACATACACAATCATAATATTGTCATTCTTAGATTGGTGGAGGAGGTGCCATTTTCGAGTAAGTCCTCAAATATATATATATATGTCGGAGATAAAAGAACACCGGAGCCTTTGGAATTTTGGATAATCCCGCAACATTGTAACCTAGAGTCTACTATAGCTGTAATTGAACAATTGTAGTTATTCAACCCGATTGTAATTGTTCGAGAGTCGTGATAATGAGCTTGGGCTCGAGGCGACAATCAGACGCCGAACGTAGCTGCGGTCACGGGATGAACGCTTTGTCTAACAAAGGTATGAAGTAATTCTATAGCTCTCCTTAAAGGAAATATTCGTGGCGACACGCGACAGTAAACATTCCAACGGTTTCTGTCCCGTGGCTCGCCACACGCAGACCCTATTCTTCGAGTAAGATGATTGCCAGATGTCGATGCGTCTCCGCAGTACATGTTCGGCTAGTCCGAGGGTCCGTTATAAATCTTAAGGTTTAGTTAACTAAAGTCCTTCAAACAGACAAACAGTCTTTGTCCCAACTACGGGAAGATAGGGGAGACATATTTTTCAACGAGCAGCGTCTCCCACTAGCAACTGTCCCTCGAGGGCGGCTAGCATCTTTTTCTAACCACCGATATGGAGATTGACCAATTAGCAGCAACGTCAATTTCCCTTTACTTCCTAAACGAAGGCTTTCCTCGACGAATCCGATGATCTCGTGTCCTTAGACACACCCCATTATAGTTTTCCTCTGTGGCATCATCGGGACGGGAAAGACATTCTTTCTCGCGATCTCATCGATTAAGGAGTAACGCCTTCGCGATTAGTGATTATTTTCAGACTTAGACTTTGTGAGTACGTTCTGTTGTCATCCCGTTGGCCGCGGATTCGTTATTGAGCCCGAGAGCATTGTCACTAGTGTCGCGAGTGCCGAACCGCCGTGATCAATTGTTAAGACTGTAATAACTCTATCATTGCAATAAACTACGTCTGTGTGTACCGTATCAATGGCTAATCCTCGAGAAGATTCATTTGACGCCCACAACCCCATTCCCAGTGACGATCCGACATATATATATATATATATATATATATATATGCTATTGAGTATTACTGAAGTATCATATTCTGAAATTTCTTACTGTACACATATATTGTGTCATAAAGCGTGTACAATTCTTTCTCATACTTTTGGTCATTCGTTTCCTGCATTTTCATTTATTTTTTTATTTTTCAGGGTACGTATATCCCATTTGTACGAAAAAGCCCCTACGAAAGAGCAACTTCGTCGGCTATAACCCCCTTGTTGCTGGATGGGGAGCATTAAGATATAGTAAGTGATATCAATTTTATAATAAAATTAAACAGTTCCAGTCTTAAATATCTTTCTTATTTTCTTCGTAGGACGACCACGACGTAATGCATTAATGGAAGTACAAATGCCAGTGATTAAGAACGCCGACTGCAAAATAGCTTATTCCAAATTTCCTAATGCACCTGATATCACTGATGGTATAATATGCGCCGAACATGCTCAGGGTGGAGAGGATTCTTGTACGGTAATTAAGTTACAGAGTTACTACAAACTATACGGTATCTGAAGACACGTCGATTCTAATTAACATCAAATCGACGTCCTAAACATTAAAAATAATAGATAAACACAATTTAATAGTTTTGCCCACTTCTCACACCTCGTTATGGTATTTAATCTAATTTCCTTGTAATCTTAGTTTTGCTCAAAATACATATAACATGTACGTTATAAATTGAAGTATTTCAATACACAAATCAATAGAAGATTATTACTGTATATAAGTATAATTTCAATACAATTCGATCGATATATTTCAGTATCTTTGATTAAAAATTTAACGATCCTTTCAGGCTGACCGCGGCGGACCACTGCTGATACAACATGAATTAACCTCGTATTTAATAGGTATTGTGTCTTATGCTTATAAGTGCGGCACAGCTGGGTATCCCAGCGTTCACACTAGGGTCACATCGTGCCTTGACTTCATTCTCCAAGCGATGCAATAATATGATATTACTGTTCCATAAATATCATTGTGTAAAAAACGTAAAGTTGGATTTTCTTATTGTGGAGATAAGAAACAGCTCAAATTTACATTGTTTTGTACGTTACAAATTATAGGCTTAAAATATACGAAATGTAACTTTGAAACGACACTAATTTTTTACGCACGATAAACCTCCACGACTTAGGTATGTAAAGATGATAAACGTATATTAATTCTATTAATTTGGTAATAATAAACCAACTTTCTGAGAAGTTCTGTAAATTTCGTTTCTGTTGTATCAAGAGAATAATGGAATATTCCACTTAGATCGTATACTTCTTGTATGTACGTACAAATTTTTCCGGCTAATCTAAAACACTTCATAAGATAGAGAGCTTCTGGAAATTCGGACACAGAGAGTGCATAAAATACAAGATAAGTCTCGTGTCTTTCAAAATTATTTTTTATTCGCTAAAAACGTCCTGTGTACTCATGCAATCACATGCAACCTCGAAACTTCACTTATTTTTTATCACTTTCCAATTCAATACACAGTTTCTACATTTTTGACTATATGTAAGAGAAATTTCCATTCAGCCAAAGGTGTACTTACAGATTATAGATTCCTATACGACTCTCAGTAAAAATTTATCCGCACTCCAGATAGTTAAAACTGCTGTCGACCGTATTGATCCATCTGCACTCTTCGTATGACGTCAATATCTGTTCAGTGCTGCTGCGCAGGTTTCTTTGTGTTACGTCAATTCGTTTGTGACCGTTGCGCGAGTAATGGCGCTTTGCAATGGTGATTTGCAGGAAAACAGTGCAGGATGATGTGATTCGTTTCTTGTGGTCGGAGGTTATGTTTGATGCCTATATTTATCAAAGGTTTAATGCACATTATGGAGAAAGTGTTTTGTCACGAAGTGTGTTTGAATGGGCACAAAAGTTCAAAGGAGATCGCACAAGTGTTATGAAAAAACAGCTGGACGCCCGTCCACATCCACGATGACAACATTGAACGTGCTCATGAACTTATGCTCTATGGAATAGACGAGTGACACTGGATAATGTGGCAAATCGTTTGCAAATCAACCACGGCTCTGCTTATGCAATAGTGCACGACAGATTTGGGTTTTAAAAAGTTTGTGCGAGATGGATGCCGAAAAAGCTGATGAAAAGGTGAAGACGACGATGCATTCGTGGTTTGCAGCTGAGCCCAAAACATTTTTTAATGAGAAAATACGAAGGTCCTTCGGCAAATGGACAAAGTGTATACAGAAAGCGAGTAATTATGTCAAAAAATGATGTATGTCTTTTTTGACAATTGCTTAAAATAAATTCTACACCGACAGAGCGGGTAACTTTTTACTCACCCTCGTAAGACACTTAAATTTCCAGTCTATTATGATGAATAAAAGAGCTTATACTATTAAATCTAATTGTATTTTGTTGCATGAGAGTACACGTGTATGTGATGTACATTACCTTTATATCCCCTTGAACGCTTCAATATTGCGCATATATACTATATTTTGTACAGCTTCTATAAAATTTCGTATGTTTGTTTAGGCTGTTAATCTAGAGGCTGGAGTACAAAGAAGTGGCACAATGATGTGGGCTGATGACATTTATAATTATCAAGGAATCACCCCTACATTCGCTCAGGTATATATCGTTGACTATAATGTATTTAACATATATGATTGTTAGAATATTAATAATTAATTTTGAATTCTATCAGAATTTTAATGAAACTGTCCCTTGGGAAGGAAGAACTGATACCTTGATATCACGGTTTGTACATCCTATATATACGACAAATTTTAGAACATTATATAACGAAGAACCAGATCGTCGTGGCCATGTGATGTGAATAAAAGGACTGGAATTTGATGATATTTTTATAATGTTAGATAACATAACTAAGTATCTTCACAGTAAGATAGGATGACATGGTTTACATGATCTTAATGTTGTTCACTTGAGTGATGATATTATAAGGAAAAGTGTAATATCACAGGTAGGATGATTCATAATTTAGAACTACTAACTCATGTATGTATTAAAAATTAAAGAAGTATATTAAATTTTATAGGATATTTATGTTTAGTAACCAGTAATTCAGAGATTGGTATTCATGGTTACTATAACGAGGCTGTAGAAACGCACCCTTTCTTCTTTGCAAATGGTCCTGTATTTATGTCTAAGCCGAGACTGGAACCTCTGAATAATTTAGATTTATTCTTGTTATTTTCTAAAATACTTATCTACAGTATACCATAAGAAATGATACCGTATCGCACCTAATCAAGTGCCTGAAGAAACATCAACAGGATATCACAGTAATCCCGTATCGACTGATATGTAAGTAAAAGTTATGTGTCATTGTTATACACAGTTATGTGTTAGTGTTATACACAGTTATTTATCATTTTCTATTAATTCAGTTGTAGCCACTACAATATCTATGACACTGGTAGTAATTATGAGAACAATAATGATGTGTTCTATAAGGGGAAATGATGATTAGGAACAAAAACTTACAGGTAAGTCAAAGTATATGTTATTTGCCATTTGAAAAGAAAGTTACTAACTTGGAATTTTTTGATAAATAATAATTGTGCAAAATATATTGGATTTCAAATTTGTCAAAAATTGAAATTTAAGAAGCATTGTAATAATATAACATTAATATTTTGATTTTTCGGGAGATATCATGCGGTGGATGGATAATATGTAAAAAATATTAAGCAGTATATGAATTTTCATATTGCGTAGAGATAACAAAATGAATTTTAAAAAATGTCGACATGGTAATAAGAAATAGCATCATGACAAAGAATATATAAAGACAGTTTCATTTTTTATAAATAAAAATTTGTTGTTCCAGATTTTGAAATATAGTGAAACGTTTAATTAGTATCTTAATATCTTTAAATAATTATTATTTTAGAATCAATTGTAATTGTATCATACGTACTTTTGAATTCGTGCAAGAACATATGTAATTTTGAAGTAATTATTATTGTTAGACGCGAACAGTATGCGAAAAGTTAGTATGCAGTGTAATAATTATCAATCAAAACACAAGAATTAAATTCTTGAAAAAAAAATTTCTGGAATTTCTTATTTACATGGTTATAAAGAAATCCATAATAAAAAGGAGCTGCTTTCTAATACTTCTCTTCCTTGTAATGCCTACGTTAACAATAACGAGGTTCGACTTTTTGTTTTTAGAGGGATACTGGAAAATTTGAAAGTACAGTACCATTGGGAAGAAAATCACGATATTGAAAACGATATTTGCAAGTAAATTTCCAAAAAATCTGTTTTCAAATTTTCGCTTTCTATTTCACATTAAAAGAAAGGGAGGGCTGCCTTCTTTTTCTGCAAGACAAAACAAACATTCTGAATCTCGTATCAATGAATGATGTCAATAAGTTATTTTTCTTTTCAGATTGAACAATATTCCAGATTTATTCATAATTTCATACTACGCGAAGAATAGACTTTCATAGGTATATAAAGGAAATATTAAGTATAGGAAAACTCTTTTTCGTTGTAGGTGACATATGCTTCACGGTTGAACACATGTATTTTTGAACACATATAAATGAAAAAGTACTCTTATGGAGAAAAAGAATTGATACCTTCGATTGACATTAGATAATGTATATAAACTTATGAACAATCACTATCAGTTTGTATTTTAGGTGCACACACAGATTTGTTGGAGTTCTTATAAAATGTACTTCCTGTACGAACGTTTTATTCTTCCAAATTTTACGATACTATGTCTCATATGATAACTATATGGATTAAACGTAATATAAATGATCCGAAAATAGACTCGAACGACATTAATTGTCTTTCTATTTATACCAATATCGAAAATACAAGTAAAGCTGGAGCAATAGTATGCAAGAATGGACTATTTATTATTTTAAACCAAATCATGGCATATTCAGAATGCACAGTATTATCATGAAATGTAAATGAATCAGTTGTAAACGAACGATTTTACTGTAAAATCGTTGCCTCCTTTTTTTCATCTGAAATATAGCGGCAATGAGTACATTCTTTTAATATATAATAAAACGAGATATCTTTATAAAGTTACATATGTCATCACTGGTAACTGTTATATCGTATGACACCAAATATACCGTTAGTATGGAATGATATTTTTATGAAGATATACTTTAATGATAGATTTTATGAATGAAACGTTATATAAGAAAAATTATCTCTTGTTATTCTATGAAGTGTGGTAGCTAATGAAGATTAATTTTACGAAGTATTAGAGCAAAAGAGAATTAAAAAATTAAAAAGATCTAAATAAGATTGTTCGTGTGGCTTAATTATCTCAATTCTGGTACACCACTTGTTACATTCTAACTAATTAGCGCTAAACAATAACTTGCAAATATTAAAGATATTAACACCTTAATATTAACACCTAAAGGTTTTCAGGAAATTTTATAATATTTGATTATTGTATTTGTCATTGTATTGTATAGTCATTGATTGATAAAATTTCTTGTATAAGCATAGATCGAGGTTGACGTCATACGCAGATTGCATATCATTGACAGGTATCGTTTTAATTTATTTTATGGCTAGAATCGTTTGAATATTATACGAATAATTATTTCCATTCGAACGATTAATAAATCACGTACCTATAAAAGATATATTATGAAAAAGACGTGACGAAACAAAAAAATATTGGAAATTCCGTTGTCATTAGATCAATTCTTTTTGCAATGATTTTTATTTCCATGTAATTACATATGAAATGGGTAATTCATTAACATCTCCTCGAATCGAATATAATTCGTTACACTTCACAACGATTCAAATAATGGACGGAAAATATATAATAAGTTTCCTGTCCTTGCGTTAAAATAATACTGTACAAATCAGATGATACAGGAAATACCCAAAAAACCCAATTACATCCACATTGCATGACAGCACACTTGCAATGGATTTTTGTGATTTCAATGTCACAGACAATGACACAACTAATCAGAACACGTTCGAGGCTATAGACATTGAAATTATCGCGTGTTTAATACGTTTAAAGCATAAATCTAAATTTCACGCGATTATTTCTTTGTACATTGTGAAACTCTTAAATTATCTTAATCGAATAAATAATCCTAATGTAATAAAACATCTTGAAATAGACCTAGATATCTGAAACAGAAACTCGAAGGATAAGAAATCCTAAAAGGTACTAATCCTAAAATCACAAACTCCTAAATAACAAACAAGTGATAAAACCTGTTATAAATAATAAACCTTACCTGAAATAATCAAATCCTAACTAATCGAAAATAAAATAAGGCAAGCAATTCTTAATCTTTCAAGTAATTTTTCCGAAAACACAGAAAGATAGAGAAATTAAAAAGACGCAGCACAATGAAAGTTTCAGAGCGATGAATACGATCGTATTAAACTAAATAATTTTCAAAAGTGAAATTACACTGAAACCTATATCGATGATATTTGTCATTTCTACGATCTGTTTCGCTTGATCGTGCTTCTTTTCTGATGTAAATTCAATTTATAATACGAACTAAGTTTCCTTTATTATTATTAGTCCTGCGTCTTTTTAATTCGTCACTTCTTTTATTTCAGAACAATGACGGGCTCCAAGATGCTGTTCGGATGTTTAGCGTTAATTGCTTTTCTGCATCCATTAGTTCACGTTTGTACTTCGAGCAGTACAGCTCAAGGTTTGTACTTCGAGTTGTCTTTTTCCATGCACTTCAAATTCCAATACGATCTGGTCACGCGGCCTTCGTACAATTTCGAAATTTTACCTGTTTGGTAATCGTCAATGAAAAAAGAAGTTATGCGTGACCTCAACACATTGAAACAATTTTTATGATTTTTTATTTGCCGGTTGGTCAGCAAGTTAATGGAAAAATTTCCCTTAACTATTCGCGTTAATTTCTTCGGTTTAACTTTTGGGAAATGCTTCGTTAGCTTCGGGAATATTCCAACGATTCGTTTTACGTACAAAATAAGCATGATAAACATTACATCACGGTAATGTAATATCGGAATATATTAAAGGTGTAATTTTGTCCGATTAATTATAATTTATTAATAATGGATTGAAAATACAGATATTAGTTAGACAGAGAAACGATGTTTGATTAACAGGAAAACTAAATGCAACGCTCGTATTTACATCAAATAACTTGACAACTATTTGGTAACTCTCTCTCTCTCTCTCTCTCTCACTAGCAACTCTAACACTCGACAACACTCGCAACTCAATTCTAACGACTCTATGCTTCGACGTCTCGATCAACTCTGATTCTCGCAACACGCACACTTTTCGATTCGCCTTGGATGGCGAAACCGTCCTTCTTCTAACGCGTTTTTAAAACGCGATGGCGCTATCACTTTCTAAAAGCGTCGTCTTTACATTTCCGATGGCCACGGGCACATCCGACTGCCAGATATACAATGTATTATAAGAGTATCATTACCATACTTTTCATGAAAAGAGCAATTTTTCTTGATAACTATACTCTGTAACATAGATTGAAGTCGCTGATTTGATCCCTCTGATATCGTTGTCTTATGAGAGTCTCGCCTGGTTTTGATTGGTTCTGTTGACTCTTATCGTTGTGAAAAATCGATTCGTTGTGTACCTTTTTTGTATAGAGAATTATTTTGTGGTAGAATATAATGTTGTAATATTTGTGGTCTTTACTTTACTAATTTTGCCACTGAGCCGCTCTTTGGTTCGTTGAGCGATTCATATTCCGCATATATTCCGTACTTGCTTCGCTTGGTACTT
>NW_022883193.1:0-19650 GCF_011952255.1 Bombus vosnesenskii
GTCTTTTAAAATCCTGTCGTTCATAGCTCGTCTAGTAATTTCGTCACGATATTCGTTCGTTATACTGTATTGTAACTTATTGAGTGCTCTGCGGAACCTGATGATATAACTTTGCACACTTTCGTCGTGACGCTGTCTCGTTTCGCGTGGCTGGTCTTGATGTCCTCTAACAGAGTCTTGGGTGGCTACGTTTCGTCTTAGGGCACCGTACAGGTGTCCGTATTCGTATATCGGCATATTGCAGATTTTGATCATTTTTAATAGTAGCGTGGGTTCGCTACACATGGCTCGTAATTCGCGTACTTCGCGTATGAATTCTTCTACTCCGATATTGTCTTCGCCGTTTAATTGCGGAATACATACTATCGCGTCTTTGGCCCGTAAGCTCGGAGAGGCGAATTGCGGTGGACGGTCTTCGTAAGAGGGATGGTTGCCTTCTTCTGTTCGAATTGGAACGCATGGTGGGGAAGTTCTATCTCTCGCAGCAACAGATTCGTCCATAGTAATAAGGGAGCCTAGTTCTGTAGTAGCGTCGCGTCCTATTTTTATTTTGAAGATATTTTTGCCTAATAGTTCTATTTCCGCTGCACGCTTCTTATTTTCGCTGTCGGCCGTCCGTTGTGTCTCTTCTACACGTTGCGCAAGAATTTCAATTTGTTTTTGTATCACGTCGAATATGGCACGAATCGAATTGTCCGTACCTCCGTTTGTAGAAACGGTTTCAATAGTTTCGACTTTGTCTTTTCGTGATGCGGGCATGATTCTAATTGAACTTATTGAGTCTGAACTACTGTTGCTATTTGGACTCGAAGCGCTTGAGAAACTTTTCTCACACGGTATCGTGAAAATGAATCCAGATTTTTCAGCTTACCGTAGTAGCTATGACCGTTGAGGAGTCTCAGCGATGTTTCCTCTCTGGTTGGTTCTAGATTCCGAATCTTATTCGTAGGCTTGCTCTGCGCTGACCGTAGTCCTCTCGTCTGGTTTCACCGTAGTGGAACGTTGAAAGTTGCTGCAGGGCTTCGTAGTAGCAAAGATTCGCACTGGGTCCGATGATCCTTCGATCTTCAACGATGCGCGTACGCCGAAATCGTAATTTCGTTTGCACTGAAGTGAATAGATCCTGGCACGGATCGCCAAAAAGGTCGTGTAAAATTAAGGTAAAAATAAGGAACTTGTTAATTTCCGAAAAGGGGATGAAGTTCTTTTTATTTTTTACTCAATTTATACAATTTTTTCGGTTCGCGATGATACGCTTTCGATACTTGGATTAGTTAAGAATTTTTTTTAGACGGACTGGATGATTTTGAAGGGAGCATTTATATTCTTCCATTCGTTGGAGTGGGAGAAGGTTTTGTTTACTCGCCGGGCAAATTAGGAAAACGGCTGGTGATCCCGAGATACTCGGGCGGCGAACTGGTGCTGACCGGACCGTCACCGATAAAGGCGTTCCGGAACTCGGTTTTGTTACCGTTTAACTCCGAATTTCGTCTGCGGGCACCATTGGTCTGGAAGAGAACAGATCTTGCGCCCTTCTCGACTACAGAATTGCATTGGAGGCGCTTGAACTTCACTCAGTCACCTCAGCGGCGCATCCTCGACCATCTGCCGCTGCTCGCTTTGGCGAATTCTCCACAGTGTCCTTTCCACAGCTGCTGATAACGGATGGTCTCTCTCTTGACTTCCGGGGGACGATTCCGCACCGCCATCCTGTAGACCCGGCGGGCGATCCCGGCAACTCGCTACGGGGAGCGCGGGTGAGCGGGACAACCTGGCGCGTTGATCACTTCCGCCGCACCCTGTACATCCGGGTGCCCTCGATCCTCGCTGGACACTCATGTTGCGCGTACGTGCCCCACCTCCAGGCACCTGATGCACTGCAGGGGCCGCTTCGGGATGGCTCGAATCCTCGCGCTTGACCAGCCCAGGGCTATTTTCCCTGCCTGGGATACTTTCCGGGCTCCTGCCACCGGGCACTTGATCCAGGCAGACCCTAGGCCACCTCTGCCGCCGTTCTCGCCGACCTGAACCTCCGCGCAGCCGCGAGGCCAGTGCTTTCCGCAGCTCCTCCTTCTTGACCGAGATGTCTATCCCGGTCTCTCGAAGCTCCGCCATCCAGGTA
Source organism: Bombus vosnesenskii (assembly GCF_011952255.1). NCBI lineage: Eukaryota > Metazoa > Arthropoda > Insecta > Hymenoptera > Apidae > Bombus > Bombus vosnesenskii. The sequence continues at coordinate 2,123 of NW_022883193.1, forward strand.
GGCGTGGCGACTCTCGCCGCAGTTGGGTATAGCGCCTCGGCCAGACGCGTCGCCAGCAGCGTCGCCTTTTCCCTGTCCCTGTCTCCAGGGACTCTGATGATGATGGCGCCCGTCATCGCCTTCTTCATCCCCACCTGCTCCACGCCGAGCTCCGAGAGCGGGACCTTCGCTCCGGCTGCCTCGAGGACGTCGGCGTACGACATCCTTGCTCCCTCGTTCAGCGTCAGAGTCACCGCGGATGTTCGCGGTGCGCGAGGGAGCGTGACCCCCTCGGTGCCTGCGACGGTCCTCTGTTTGTTGCGGCGGCGCTCGCTTTCGCCGCGCCTGTCGTCCTGGTCTGGGATTGCTGCTGGCGTACCCTCGTCGGCGGTGCCACGTTCGCCCCTTTCCTCGCTGTCTCTCCTCCAACGGCGACGGCTGTCTTCCTCTGATTTTTGTTCTTCCGTCTCTTCTTCCTCGCCTCTACCACTCTCCACTCTCCACCCTCCTGCTCCCTCGGGAGTGTAACGTCAATTCACATCAGAGACCAGGCCACACACCACGGACAGGATGGCACCCAGATGTCTGCATATCCTTGGCGCGCACCCTCAATAGCCTTAGAGTAATGTTGTCTCATCGAAATTTGTTACTTTTCATCCAAACCCCAAGGTAAATATATTAAATTAATATACACAATGTATCCGGTTGATCTCAGACCACACATATATTTCGAAATTTATTTTTTATTTATGCCAAATTTAAATAGATATTATTCGTTTTATATGATTAACAAACCATTCCTTATTCAAATCAACTATATAATATTTTCTCTATTGTTGTGCTTCTTAACTCTTATCATTCTAGTTGAAATTATAAATATTCGATTCAATTGCATTTTGTTCTTAATCGAAGTGCCCCAGGATCAATGCACAATCGACGTGGAGACCGAATACTAGTTTTCTTGCCATTATTTCGCGGTTATGCGTTCGGAATGATGAATACGGCAATAAGTTGCGGTGCAGCTGTGTACATAATGCGAAATTTCGAGATAGAAACGTTACTCAGATCCGTAGAAAAATACAGAATTACGCATATACCTTTGGTCCCTCCAGTTTTAATTGGTCCTGCGAAGCATCCAATGGTGCCAAATTGCGATTTTAGCAGCGTGAGAGAGATCGTTTCCGGTGCGGCAACGCTTTCGCCGGATGTAAGTTTTTCGTCCAAACTACCTAACGTAATACGATATAACGTTATTCTATAAAACGTAATACGTTATAACGTTATACGATAAAACGCAATACGTTATAAAATTATATTATATAACGTAACACGTTATAACGTTATACTACCTAACGTAATACGTTATAACGATATACTATAAAACGTAATACGTTATAACGTTACACCATATAACGTAATACTTTATAACGTTATTCTATGTAACTCCATGCGTTATAACGTTATTCTATATAACGTCATACGTTATAAAATTATACTATATAAAGTAATACATTATAACGCTATACTATATACAGTAATACATTATAACGTTATTCTCTAAAACGTAATACGTTATAACGTTATACCATATGTCGTAATACGTTATAACGTTATTCTACATGACGTTAAACGTTATAACGTTATGCCATATAATGTTATACGTTATAACGTTATTCTATAAAATGCAATACGTTATAATATTATACCATATAACGTAATACGTTATTACGTTATTCTGTATAACGTAATACGTTATAACGTTATACTAACTAACGTAATGCGTTATAGCGTTATACTATATAACGGAATACGTTATAACGTTATTCTATGTAACGTTATAAGTTATAACATTACACTATATAATGTAATACGTTATTACGTTATACTATATAACCTAATACGTAATGACTTTAAACTATATAACGTAATACGTTATAACGTTATGCTGCGTAACGTCATATGTTATAAGGTTACACTATATAATGTGATACGTTATAACGCTATACTATATAACGTAGTACGTTATAATGTTACACTGCCTAACGTAATACGTTATAACGTTATACTACCTAACGTAATACGTTATAACGCTACACTACCTAACGTAATTCGTTATAACGTTATACTATCTAATGTAATACGTTATAACGTTATACTATACAATGTAATACGTTAGAACGTTATTCCATAAAACGTAATAAGTTATAACGTTATACCATGTAACGTAATACGCTATAACGTTATTCTGTGGAACGTCATACGTTCTAACGTTACACTATATAATGTAATACGGTATATCGTTATTCTATATAAAGTAAGACGTTATAACGTTATTCTGTGAAACGTCATACGTTATAACGTTATACTACCTAACGTAATACGTTATAATACTACATTACGTAACGTAATTCGTTATAACGTTATACTATGTAATGTAATACGTTATAACGTTATACTATACAATGTAATACGTTAGAACGTTATTCCATAAAATGTAATAAGTTATAACGTTATACCATGTAACGTAATACGCTATAACGTTATTCTGTGGAACGTCATACGTTCGAACGTTACACTATATAATGTAATACGGTATAACGTAATACTATATAACATAATACGTTATTACCTTATTCTATATAACGTAATACGTTATAACGTTATTCTGCGGAACGTCATGCGTGATAACGTTAATCTATATAATGTAATACGGTATAACGTTATACCCTATAACGTAATACGTTATAACGTTATACCATATAACGTAATAGGTTATAACATTATACTATATAACGTAATACGTTATTACGTTATTCTATATAACGTAATACATTATAACGTTATACTACATAACGTAATACGTTATAACGTTAGACTATATAACGGAATACGTTAGAACGTTATTCTATGTAACGTTATAAGTTATAACTTGACACTATATAATGTAATACGTTATTACGTTATACTATATAACCTAATACGTAATGACTTTATACTATATAACGTAATACGTTATAACGCTATACTATATAACGTAATACGTTATAATGCTACAATACCTAACGTAATACGTTATAACGTTATACTACCTAACGTAATACGTTATAACGTTATACTATACAATGTAATACGTTAGAACGTTATTCCATAAAACGTAATACGTTATAACGTTATAGCATATAACGTAATACGTTATATCGTTATAACTTTACACTATAAAACGTAATACGTTATAACGTTATAGCATATATCGTAATACGTTATAACGTTATTCTGTGAAACGTCATACGTTATAACGTTATACTACCTAACGTAATACGTTATGACGTCAAACTATATAACGTAATACGTTATAACGTTATACTACCTAACGTAATACGTTATAACGTTATACTATATAACGTAATACGTTATAACGTTATTCTATGTAACGTCATACGTTATAAAATTATACTATATAAAGTAATACATTATAACGTTATACTATGTAACGTAATACGGTATAAGGTTATACTATATAACGTAATACGTTATAACATTACACTATAAAACTGAATATGTTATAACGTTATACCATATGACGTAATCCGTTATAACGTTATTCTATATAATGCAATACGTTATAATGTTGTACCATATAACGTAATACGTTACAACGTTATACCATAAAATGTAATACGTTATAACTTTATACTATATAACGTAATACGTTATAACGTTATTCTATGTAACGTCATACGTTACAACGTTACACTATATAATGTAATATGTTATTACGTTGTACTATAAAACGTAATACGTTATAACGTCATACCATATAACATTATACTATAAAATGTAATGCGTTATAACGTTAACCTATAAAACGTAATACGTTATAACGTTATACCATATAATGTAATACGTTATAACGTAATACTATATAACATAATACGTTATTACCTTATTCTATATAACGTAATACGTTATAACGTTATTCTGCGGAACGTCATGCGTTATAACGTTACTCTATATAATGTAATACGGTATAACGTTATACCATATAACGTAATACGTTATAACGTTATACCATATAACGTAATACGTTATAACGTAATACTATATAACATAATACGTTATTACCTTATTCTATATAAAGTAATACGTTATAACGTTATTCTGCGAAACGTCGTGCGTTATAACGTTACTCTATATAATGTAATACGGTATAACGTTATACTATATAACGTAATACGTTATAACGTTATACCATATACCGTAATACGTTATAACGCTATTCTATAAAGCGTAATACGTTATAACGTTATACCATATAACGTAATAAGTTATAACGTTATTCTATGTAACGTCATCCGTTATAACGTTATACTATATAACGTGATACGATATAACGTTATACTGTATAACGTCATACGTTATTGCTTTACACTATATATCGTAACTCGTTATAACGGTATACTATATAACGTAATACGTTATTACGTTATACTTTATAACGTAATACGTTATAACGTTATACTACCTAGCGTAATACGTTATAACGTTATACTATACAATGTAATACGTTAGAACATTATTCCATAAAACGTAATACGTTATAACGTTATGCCATATGTCGTAATACGTTATAACGATATTCTGTGGAACGTCATACGTTATAACGTTACACTATATAACGTAACACCGTATAACGTTGTACCATATAACGTAATACGTTATAATGTTATACTTCCTAACTAATACGTTACAATGTTATACTACCTAACGTAATAAGTTTTAGCGTTATACTATCTAATGTAATACGTTATAACGTTATTCTATATAACGTAATACAGTATAATGTTATACTATATAACGTGATACGTTAAAACTTTACACTATAAAACGTAGTAACTTATAACGTTATAGCATATAACGTTATACGTTATAACGTTATAGCTTATAACGTAATACGTTATAACGTTATGGAAAATAACGTAATACGTTATAACATTATTTTATGTAACGTCATACGTTATAAAGATATACCATAAAACGTAATACGTTATAAAGTTATCCTAAAAAACGTAATACTTTATAACTTTATACCATAAAACGTAATATGTTATAACGTTATTCTATAAAACGTAATACGTTATAACGTTATACGATATAATGTAATACGATATAGCGTTATACTATATAACGTTATACTATATAACGTTATACCGTTATAACGTTATTCTATATGACGTAATACGTTATAACGTTATACTATATAATGTAATACGGTATAACGTTATTCTATATAACGTAATACGTTATAACGTTATACTATGTAACGTAATACGTTATAATGTTATACTACCTAACGTAATACCTTATAACGTTATACTATATAATGTAATACGATATAGCGTTATACTATATAACGTTATACTATATAACGTTATACCGTTATAACGTTATTCTATATGACGTCATACGTTATAACGTTATTCTGTAGAACGTCATACGTTATAAAATTATACTATATAAAGTAAGACACTATAACATTATACTATATAACGTAATACGGTATAACGTTATACTACATAACGTAATACGTTATAAAATTACACTATAAAACTGAATATGTTATAACGTTGTACCATAAAACGTAATACGTTACTACGTTATGCCATATAGTGTAATACGTTATAACGTTATCCTATAAAATGCAATACGTTATACCGTTATACCATATAACGTAATACGTTATAACGTTATTCTATGTAACGTCATACGTTATGAAATTATACTATATAAAGTAATACTTTATAATGTTATACTATATAAAGTAATACGTTATAACGTTACAGCATATAATGTAATAGGCTATAACGTTATTATATAAAATGCAATACGTTATAACGTTATACCATATAACGTAATACGTTATAACGTTATTCTATGTAACGTCATACGTTATAAAATTCTACAATATAAAGTAATACGTTATAACGTTATACTATATAACGTAATACTGTATAACGTTATACTATATAACGTAATACGTTATAACATTACACTATCAAACTGAATATGTCATAACGTTATACCATATGTCGTAATTCGTTTAAACGTTATTCTATAAAATAAAATACTTTATAATGTTATGCTGTATAACGTAATACATTATAACGTTATACCATACAACGTAATACGTTGTAACGTTATTCTATGTAACGTCATACGTTATGACGTTACACTATATAACGTCATACATTATAACGTTACACTATATAACGTAACTCGTTATAACGTTATACCATATAACGTAATACGGTATAACGTTATACTATATAACGTAATACGTTACTACGTTATTCTGTCTAACGTAATACGTTATAAAGTTATACTATAAAACGTAATACGTTATAAAGTTATTCTGCGGAACGTCATGCGTTATAACGTTGCTCTATATAATGTAAAACGGTATAACGTTATACTATATAACATAATACGTTAAAACTTTATACTATAAAACGTAATACGTTATAACGTTATTCTATGTAACGTCATACGTTATAAAATTATACTACATAAAGTAATACATTATAACGTTATACTATATAACGCAATACGGTATAACGTTATACTATATAACGTAATACGTTATAACATTACGCTATAAAACTGAATATGTTATAACGTTATACCATATGTCGCAATTCGTTATAACGTTATTCTATAAAATGCAATTCCTTATAATGTTATACCATATAACGTAATACGTTATAACGTTATACCATAAAATGTAATACATTATAACGTTATACTATATAACGTAATACGTTATAACGTTATACTATGTAACGTAATACGTTATAATGTTATACAACCTAACGTAATACCTTATAACGTTATACTATATAATGTAATACGTTATTACGTTATACTATGCAATGTAATAAGTTAGAACTTTATTCCATAAAACGAAATACGTAATAACGTTATACCATATATCGTAATACGTTATTACGTTATTCTGTGAAACGTCATACGTTATAACGTTACACTATATAATGTAAGACGATATAGCGTTATACTATATAACGTTATACTATATAACGTTATACCGTTATAACGTTATTCTATATGACGTAATACGTTATAACGTTATACTATATAACGTAATACGATATAATGCTACACTACATAACGTAATTCGTTATGACGTTATACTATCTAATGTAATACGTTATAACGTTATACTTTACAACGTAATACGTTATAACATTATACCATATAATGTAAATCGTTATAACGTTATTCTATGAAATGCAATACGTTATAACGTTATACCATATAACGTAACACGTTATAACGTTATTCTATGTAACGTCATACGTTATAGAATTATACTATATAAAGTTAGACACTATAACATTATACTATATAACGTAATACGGTATAACGTTAGACTATAAAACTGAATATGTTATAACGTTATACCATATAACGTAATACGTTATTACGTTATGCCATATAGTGTAATACGTTATAACGTTATCCTATAAAATGCAATACGTTATACCGTTATACCATGTAACGTAATACATTATAGCGTCATTCTATGTAACGTCATACGTTATGAAATTATATTATATAAAGTAATACGTTATAACGTTATACTATATAACGTAATACGTTATAACGTTATACCATATAATGTAAAACGCTATAATTTTATTCTATAAAATGCAATACGTTATAACGTTATACCATATAACGTAATACGTTATAACGTTATTCTATGTAACGTCATACGTTATAAAATTATACTATATAAAGTAATATGTTATAACGTTATACTATATAACGTAATACGGTATAACGTTATACTATATAACGTAATACGTTATAACATTACACTATAAAACTGAATATGTTATAACGTTATACCATATAACGTAATACGTTACAACTTTATTTTATGTAACGTCATACGTTATAAAGTTATACCATATAACGTAATACGTTATAACGTTATTCAATATAACGTAATACGTTATAACGTTGTACCATATAACGTAATACTTTATAACGTTATACGTATATAACGTCTATACGTTACGTAACGTTACACTATATAACGTATCGTATAACGTTATACTATATAACGTAATACGTTATTACGTTATACTATATAACGTAATAAGTTATAACATTATGCTATAAAACGTTATACGTTATAAAGTTATACTATATAACATAATACGTTATAACTTTATACTATAAAACGTAATACGTTATAACGTTATTCTATGTAACGTCATACGTTATAAAGTTATACTATGTAAAGTAATACATTATAACGTTGTACTATATAACGTAAAACGGTATAACGTTATACTATATAACGTAATACGTTATAACATTAAGCTATCAAACTGAATATGTTATAACGTTATACCATATGTCGTAATTCGTTTAAACGTTATTCTATAAAATGCAATACGTTATAATGTTATGCTCTATAACGTAATACGTTATAACGATATACCATATTAAGTAATACGTTATAACGTTATACCATATAACGTAATACGTTATAACGTTTTTCTATGTAACGTCATACGTTATAAAATTATACTATATAAAGTAATACATTATAACATTATACTATATAACGTAATACGTTATAACGTTATACCATATATCGTAATACGTTATAACGTTATTCTATGAAATGCAATACGTTATAACGTTATTCTATGTAACGTCATACGTTATAACGTTACACTATATAACGTGATACGATATAACATTATACTATATAACGTCATACGTTATAACGTTACACAATATATCGTAACTCGTTATAACGTTATACTATGTAACGTAATACGTTATAATGTTATACAACCTAACGTAATACCTTATAACGTTATACTATATAATGTAATACGTTATTACGTTATACTATGCAATGTAATAAGTTAGAACGTTGTTCCATAAAACGAAATACGTAATAACGTTATACCATATATCGTAATACGTTATTACGTTATTCTGTAAAACGTCATACGTTATAACGTTACACTATATAATGTAATACGATATAGCGTTATACTATATAACGTTATACTATATAACGTTATACCGTTATAACGTTATTCTATATGACGTAATACGTTATAACGTTATACTATATAACGTAATACGTTATAATGCTACACTACATAACGTAATTCGTTATAACGTTATACTATCTAATGTAATACGTTATAACGTTATACTTTATAACGTAATACGTTATTACATTATACCATATATCGTAAAACGTTATAACGTTATTCTATGAAATGCAATACGTTATAACGTTATACCATATAACGTAATACGTTATAACGTTACACTATATAATGTAATATGTCATTACGTTATACTATAAAACGTAATACGTTATTACGTTATGCCATATAGTGTAATACGTTATAACGTTATCCTATTAAATGCAATACGTTATACCGTTATACCATGTAACGTAATACGTTATAACGTTATTCTATGTAACGTCATACGTTATAAAATTAGACTATATAAAGTAATACGTTATAACGTTATACTATATAACGTAATACGTTATAACGTTATACCATATAATGTAATACGCTATAATTTTATTCTATAAAATGCAATACGTTATAACGTTATACCATATAACGTAATACGTTATAACGTTATTCTATGTAACGTCATACGTTATAAAATTATACTATATAAAGTAATACGTTATAACGTTATACTATATAACGTAATACGGTATAACGTTATACTATATAACGTAATACGTTATAACATTACACTATAAAACTGAATATGTTATAACGTTATACCATATAACGTAATACGTTACAACTTTATTTTATGTAACGTGATACGTTATATAGTTATACCATATAACGTAATACATTATAACATTATACTATATAACGTAATACGTTATAACGTTATACCATATAACGTAATACGTTATAACGTTATTCTATGAAATGCAATACGTTATAACGTTATTCTATATAACGTCATACGTTATAACGTTACACAATATATCGTAACTCGTTATAACGTTATACTATATAACGTCATACGTTATAACGTTACACTATATAATGTAATATGTCATTACGTTATACTATAAGACGTAATACGTTATAACGTCATACCATATAACGTTATACTATATAATGTAATACGTTATTAGGTTACACTATCTAACGTTATATGTTATTACGTTATACTATAAAACGTAATACGTTATAACGTTATTCTATAAAACGGAATACGTCATAAGGTTATACCATATAACGTAATACGTCATATCGTTATACCATATAACGTAATACGTTATAATGTTATACTACTTAACGCAATACGTTATTACGTTATTCTATGTAAGGTAATACGTTATAACGTTATTCTGCTGAACGTCATGCGTTATAACATTACTCTATATAATGTAATACGATATAACGTTATATTATATAACGTAATACGGTATAACGTTATACCATATAACATAATACGTTATAACGTTATACCATATAACGTAATACGTTATAACGTTATACTATATAACATAATACGTTATTACGTTATTACGTTATCCTATAGAACGTAATACGTTATAACGTTATTCTGCGGAACGTCATGCGTTATAACGTTATTCTATATAAGGTAAATCGGTATAACGTAATACTATATAACGTAATACGTTATTACGTTATTCTATCTAACGTAATACGTTATAAAATTATAATTGTCGGAGATAAGGTGACACCGGTGCCTTCCCTCTGAAACCTCGGGAAGATCCATAGAAACATTGTAATTAAAATCTACAGTTGTAACTAAACGATTTGCCGTCATTCTAACCAATTGTATTTGTTTAAGTCTTGTGACAATGAGCTTGGGCTCAAGGCGACAATTAGTCGCCGAACGTGGCCGCGGGCAACGGGACGAACTCTCCATCTAACAAAGGCATTAAGTAACCCTATAGCTCTCCTTAAAAGAAAGATTTGTAGCGGCACGTGGCAGTAAACATTCCAACGGTTTCTATCCCGTAGCTCGCCGCACGTAGATCCTATTCTCCGGGCAGGATGTTTACCAGATGCCGACGCGTCTCCGCAGTACGTGATCGGCTAGCCTGAGGACCGTTATAAACACTAATATCTAGGTACCTGAAATCCTTAAACAGATAAACAATCTTTGTCCTAGTTACAGGAAGACAGGAGAGACCTATTTTTCCACGAACGACGTCTCCCACTAATAACCTTCCCTCGAGGGCGGCTAGCATCCTTTTCTAACTACCGATATGGAGATTGGCCAATTAGCAGCAACGTCAATTTCCCTTACTTTCCGACCGTAGGATATCCCCGACGAATCCGATGATCTCGTGTCCTTAGACACGCCCCATCATAGTTTTCCTCTGAGGTATCACCGGGACGGAAAGTCATTCTCTCTTGCGATTTTATCGACAAAAAGATTAACGCCTTACGGTCAGTGAATATTAACAAAGAATCCGACTTAGATTTTGCGAGTGTGTACGACTACCATCCCGTTGACCGCGGATTCGTTATCGAACCTAAGGCCATTGTCACTAGCGTCGCGAGTGTGTGATCATTGTGAGTTTGTGTCAACTCTGTAACATTTTTGCGTGTGTCAATAAAAGTAACTTCAGTGTAAGAAAATGGATAGCTTCAGTGAAGAATCCTTACCTGTCCCACGCCCCCGCCACGAGGACGACTCGGGCCCAGATTCGGACATTGACTCAACATATATATTACAATTATTTTATTTAATTACATATAAAATTTATATAAATTTATTTGAAGATTATTAATAATTTTTTTTATTTGATAAATTTTATAAATTTTTTAAATTTTAATATATTTTATAAGTTTCTATATTTTAAATTTTAATGTTTTAGTAAAAATTTATTTATTTATATATATATAAATATATGAAGCGGCGACATTGTTTTTGCCCGAAGTTTACTTATTATTATTACAGTATGTCCTAACGTTGTTGATACTCCGAGGCAAGATCACACGTGGCTCGATTTGTCCCTCAGCTCGTGTGTCGCTACAATATTATATAAATTTTTATGTATGGGATGCGGAACAAATTAAACGGGTCTGAAAAAAGCAAATTCTTGAACTAAAACAGCAACAATTATTAGTAGCAAAAATATCGAAAGTAATAAGAAGAAGTTGTAAAATACACGATTTCTTAAAAAATGTTGCAGATTATGACAAAAAGAAAAGCACTGGTCGGTCGTCATCGTTATCCGATCGTGATAAGCGAGCAATTTTGCGTGTAGCAAGTACCAGTACTCTTTTCAGACGAAAAATAATCAACTTGGATGATCCTGATGGGATTATTTTCATGACATAAGAAAAGAGACAATGTCGGCAATTCGAAGACAAATAGGAGGAGGCAGCGTGATGGTTTGGGCCGGCATCAGTTATTTCGGCAAGACATGTATCAAGTTCATCGATGGGAGAATGAATAGTGTCCGGTACATAAATTTATTCAACGAACAAATAAATAATCATGCAGAACGCGTTTCTGGACCTGATTACATCTTTCAACAAGATAATGCACCTGTACACACATCAGGATTGGTCCAATCATACTTTAATGCAAATATATATCTGTTTTGCCGTGGCTAGCACGCCCCCCGGGCCTTAATGTTATTAAAAATTGCTGGGCAGAACTTGTTCACGGCGTATACGCGAATGGAAAGCAGTGTCAACACGTACAAGAATTAAAAAATGCAATTCTACGCGAATGGGATACATTGAGTCAAAATTATATTCAGAAACTACATAAATCGATAGCAAATCGTACAATAGAAGTAATAGAAAATAAAGGGGGATGTACTCATTTTTTTTTGTTACACACTAAATCTCATAATATTTTTAATTATTTTCAACAAACCGCATATCCTGAGCTCATAATGTTTTGATACTATACGTTACAGACGAAAAACGTTACATGCGTCATTGAGTAATTGAAGATAGCTCACATGGGCTATCTCTTTCATGGGCATGATCGCATTCAATGATCATGGTTTATATAAAATAAGTAGTTACATTGAAAGGCAAGAATCGCACGCTAAAAATGTGGGAAAAATGACAAATAAGGAAAAATTCCACAGGATCTTAGGGCATGTAAACTTTAATTATTTAGATACAATGTGTAAAAAAAAAATTAGTTGAGGGAATGCCAGAAAATTTTGAGTAAGTACAATTAAAATGTGGCACACGTGTCCAAAATAAAATGCACAATTTACCGTTCCAAAATAACCGTAGTAGAGCACGCGAGATTTTCGAATTAGTACATACCGATTTAAATGGACCTCATAAAAATACCGGGTTTGATGGATCTAAATATTTCTTAACATTTATAGACGATTACAGTAAGTGCGCATTGATTTATACTTTGAAATCAAAAGATGAAGTTTACATTTGTTTCCTTGATTATACGAACAAAATGGAAAATCTTACTGGTAAGAAGATAAAGAGATTAAGATGCGATAATGGAAAAGAATATATGAACAAAAACATGTACAATCTAACTAGAGCAAAGGAAATTGTCGTGGAACCATGCCCACCTTATGTTCACGAATTAAATGGAACAGCTGAGCGCTACAATAGAACAATTATGAATTCCGCTGGATGCTTATTACATGATTCAAAGCTGAATATTAAATATTGGCCGGAAATAGTTAGAGCCGCGGCGTACTTAAAAAATAGGACCATTACGAACACATATGAAAATAAAACACCATTTGAAATATTTTTTAAAAGGAAACCGAAGATAAATAATTTAAGATTGTACGGAAGTAGAGTTTTCGTAAGAATACCTGAAATTAAAATAAATTCGAAATGGGACAAAATAGCAGACACTGGGATACTTGTAGGTTATGAAAACATTGGATATAGGATCCTAGTTAATAATAAAATTACAATTGCAAGGCACGTAGAATTTATAGATGAAGATGATAATTTAGACGGATTTCAAGGAGAAGATGAATCAGACAATGAAACAGAAAAGGATTTTGACGAACATTCGGATTCAAACGAACTTCATGAAAATGAAATAAATGACGAAAAGGTCGAGCAGGTTGCAATAAAAGCGGAGAGAAAGTTAAGTAACAAATCAGAAAGAAAACTTGAGGACATAGAAAATAATTTGAGAAGGTCAGGACAGGGAAGAAAGAAACCTCAAAGGCATGGCCAAACGAGCTCATATTTCATTTATGTGAATGTAGTTAGCGCAGACAGTCCTCAAACCTATGAAGAAGCTTTAAGTGGAGATGACAGCGGTTCATGGAAAGAAGCAATGGATCGAGAAATGAATAGTTTAATCAAAAATAAGACCTGGCAACTAGTAGAGAAACCAAAAGACAAAAAGTATTAGACTTGAAATGGGTATATACGAATAAATCTGATAATCGTAAGAAAGCACGATTAGTCGTTCGAGGCTTCCAACAAAATGAAGTACTGGAAGATTTATACTCTCCAGTGGCAAAAATGCAAACGTTGAAGTTATTACTATCTTATTGTTGTCAATATGGTTTGACGATTATGCAAATGGATGTAGAAACAGTATTCCTAAACGAAATTATAAAATCGGAAGTATTTGTAAAACAACCTATAGGTCACGACAATAAAAGCGGGAAAGTATGTAAATTAACAAAAACGTTATATGGATTGCATGAAAGTTCAAGAGCTTGGTATGAATGTTTCCACGAGCATATGAAAAAATTAGGATTTCAAAGAAGTAAGAGTGATTATTGTCTGTATATGAAGTATGAGAGCGATGATGTTATATATTTAATTCTATTCGTAGACGACTTATTAACATGTGGAAAAAACAAAAGAAAAATCCATGAGATTAAAAACAAATTGTCAAACCAATTTGCGATGAAGGACTGAGGTGAAGTAAAGACTTACTTAGGAATAAACATTGAATACGATAATAAGAAGTGTAAGATGAAATTAGATCGAAGTAGTTATATAGAGTCATTAGCGAGACAATATAATATAGAAAATAGTAACTTTTACATCAATAGTATAATTTACATCAATGGAACAAAACTTAAGTTTAGAACCCGCACAATCAGCCTCAGACGATATAAGATATAGAAATCTCATA
Organism: Bombus vosnesenskii; assembly: GCF_011952255.1. Lineage (NCBI taxonomy): Eukaryota > Metazoa > Arthropoda > Insecta > Hymenoptera > Apidae > Bombus > Bombus vosnesenskii. The sequence continues at coordinate 17,291 of NW_022883193.1, forward strand.
GGAGCTTTATTATATAATAGTACTGGAACAAGATTAAACGTTAGAGATAGTGTAAACTATTTAAGTCGATTTCAAAACAGTTACAACGAGACCCACTATAAATATGCATTGAGAATTTTGAAATATTTATATTTAACTAGGAAATTAAAGTTATAAAAACTTATAAAAGAAATTTGAATGCTGAAGTTATTGATTGTTTTGTTGACGCTGATTGGCTGGAGATAAAGTAGATAGAAAATCCACTACGGGATTTATCATAAGATTTTTCGGAAACGCAATTTACTGGAAATCAAGAAAGCAAAGTGGCGTGACAAAATCATCAACAACCGCCGAGTATGTAGCTTTATCGGAAGCTGTGAGCGAAATTAAATTTGTAAGAGAATTGTTGAAAGATTTCAAAATAATGATCGAGACGCCAATAAAAATTTACGAAGATAATTCTGGAACGATTGCGATATCAAAATTTGGTAGCTTGACAAAAAATTCTAAGTACATTGAAGTTCATTTCCATTTTGTGCACGACAGTTACGAAAATAAAGAGATTGACATTATAAAAGTAGATGCAGAAAATAATGTAGCTAATATTTTAACGAAGGCTATAGGGAGAAACAAATTTGAAAATTTTAGATTACTTTTAAGAATAGTTTGATTGACTTATGAAAGGAAATGAATATGCAGCACAAAAAATTGAGGAGGTGTGTTGAGATTTGTATAATTTTCTGTGCTGGACTGGGTTAAGTGCGTAGTAGAGATACTTGTATGTGGGTATCAGTGTGTGGAGGTATGTGTGTGGGCGGCGTCTCGAAAGCAGATCAATGTAAACTGTTCAGTCGGTTAACAGTCGGGTATAGAAGAAAGTGGTGAGACGCGTGCAAGTGTGTATCGATGAATATATAAGAAATCCTCCATAAAATAAATATATTACTACTCTAATGTTAATCCTCAGTATCAATTTAGTGTTCCTATAACATTATTTCTGCTTCAAAGATCGACAATTCTCAACATTAGTACAAAAATCTGAGCAAACCAATAATCAGATTACCCACTACTAAATCTATCAACATTCTATTCCTCAGAAGTTCTCCCAGAAAATTTTAAGTACGCGCATCGTATCTTTTTAAAACCTATCACATCATTGATCGCGTCTCGCCGCTAACAGAATCTCTAGTACCACTATTCGCCAATTTTCACTAGTCCTTTTATTGCCATAACTTGAAAGCGTATAAATGCCAGAAAGAATATCTCCACGTCCCGTAACCGGAGGCTTTTCATTTTCCAGAATTGTTGAATTTCGCGTTGTACGCCTGGAAAAGGGGCGAGAGTACACGTACGCGAGCCCACTACGATTAATCATTCTGTTTTTCGATGCTGCCTCTCCCGACTTCGTGCTACCTCGTTTTTTTTTTCGTTTTCGGCCAGTTATCATGGAGGAATCGGGGGTAATTGTTTGCTCACAGTACGAATAACAAGGGCATCAAAAGCCGGACGAGCCAGCAGATTCGTTAGGCAAGCATTTAACGAAAAATGACGCGGCGTTTCCCCGAGCTGTCTCCACCCATTCTCGTCCGGTTAGTTTGTGTTTTAACTCGTTACGTCCATCCCTTTCATCGATCAAAAAAAGAACTACGACTACTACTACTACTACTACTACAAATACTAAAAGCGAGCATAATGACAAAGTAGTAACAAGAATGACTTCCCGTACTCTGGATAGTCCAGAGGATGCGGAGTCATTGGTAGTTACCTTCTTCTATGGCAGTTTGCCGGGCCTCTTCGGCTCGTAACCTCTTCTTTCTTCGGGCGGAATGCCCACTGAAACTTCCATCTAAGCTCGAGACTTTCTAAATAGCAAACCAAAAAATAAAGTACAAAGGTGAAATAAAAAGATAAATCGCGGAAGCTGATCCAAGTGCACATAAATGAACAACGATCATATAGCGATCGCTGTCCGTTCACATCTGCATGCTCGAGCAATATTAACGTTCGTTTCGAAAACTACTCGCGATCACGACCGCGAAATTAAATAAATCGACGAGCAAAGCCAGACGCGATGACACGCTCCATTCGTGTCAGCTTTACCGTCGATTATTCGAATGAAATTCCCTGAAGCAGGTTGGTCACTCGAAAACGCGTCTACCCGATCAGAGGTTCACCTCCACGGTTCTCACACATATCACCAGGGCGCAAGAGCCTCCACTAGAGAGAATGTCCCGAGATGCCTCCAACACCCGAGCTTAACACGCAACACGTACACTCTAATTTACGTACCATTTTCCTGAAATCGACTGACGAAGGCTAGTGACCATTGCGCAAAAAGTGATAAAACACATCTAAAGAAATTATATCGTTAAAATAAATAT